>NC_056741.1:30219474-30409474 GCF_019279795.1 Protopterus annectens
GCTTCCTGGTAAACAGCCCACTCAGCTGGAGGTGTAAAGAAAATAGAGAAACATTTATGCATACCTATCCATCACATAAACAGGCTGGACTTTAGTAAACAGTTATTGCTATGAATACTTACACACTGCTGGGACATCTCCCCTCTTTCTTGCTTCTTGGACCCACTGTTCTAAGAGCTCCCTCTTCCTCCATTTCAAGTCAGCATAGTGGTGCCAGACCAGCTCACCAGTCCGAGGGATACCAGTGGCACTGGTGAGATCATGGGCGAGACATTCCCAGGCTTCCACTTTATAGTGGAAGCCTTGGTACTGGTCCTGAAGCAGTCTCACATCATGGTTTTTTACCAGGAGTCCTACTGTAACCTTGGACTCCTGTATGCTGCAGCGCTGCACCCGAAAGCACATGCCCTCTCCAACACCTGCTATACTGCCTACAGTGAAGAAACTACAACCAGTTATAGCTGTATTCCCACCTGCTGAGTTTAAATATGTCCAATTTCCCGCTCTTTGCCATGATTGGATGGTTTTGAAAATGCTGAGCTAAGCTAAGCTATGGGCAAACCTGCTTAGCTAAGGTTGGCAGTGCTTAAAAGGGCTGATTCAGCATTGCTTACCAATGGGGAAATCCACTTAGTTGGGCTATTCATTGCTTATTATTCATATGTACACAGTGCGTACACCCAGTCAACATAGCTGTGCAATGCTTAGCATTGCTTATGTTTTATTATATTGGTCTACCACCTGCATGGGATTGATTCATCATTTATTACATAATATAGATTTATTTACCTTCCCTGACATCCCCCAATGTGCTGTAATTAATTTATTCTTGTGTGACTATACTGTATGGGGCACTTGTGTTTATATCGGGGTTTTACTACTTTACTACACTGACACTGCACATCTGGGCCTAATACACTACTCTGGTTGAGAAAAATAAGTGATTTCCTACATAAATATACAAAATTGTAATGTTTACGTATACAAAATGGAAATGGCTTGGGTGAGGCTCGAACCGCGAATGGTTACGTACAAGGCATATGCTCTAACTACTACACTATTGCACTTATGATGTTTATGTGGGATGTCTATTGCTTTTTAATTTATCCTGCCATTTCACCTTGGCTAAGTGTAGCTAAGCAATGGGAACACCTGCGTAGCTATGCTTAAACTTTATTGCATATGTAAAAAGAAATATATTTTTTTAATTTGTACCCTACAGAATATCCATGCTAATGCTGAACCTGTTATTCTATCAACTTTCGGGCTTTGTAGGGAATGATTGTCCCTTATGGTTTATAAATTAAACAGCAAGCAAATACTTGCACAGTGAAAGATAAAGCAAAAAATTAAACAGATAGAGGGTATTTTTGATTTTATCATTCGCGACTAAAGGATTTCAGTGTTCTACCTGCCTCTGACTTTCAAAGACAGTTAGCATAATCTGAAAAGTTTCATGCATTTTACAAACTTGCTAGGTGTTTATTTAAAAGACAATTATATTTTTACAGCTTTTCATTTTTAAACAATAAAGACATTTCCTTTAACTCAGTACAGATTTTTACTTTTCTTTATTTTTACTGAATTTTGCTAAAAGAGACCTTCATACTTTACACAGCCTGCCCCAACCACCTCACTTCATTCAGAATTAACAATTCATAACAATTTGGAGGAAGTTTTTATAGGGATGGGTTGTTCTCCATATTACTCCCTAGATGCAACTTATTTTGCAGACTATGACTGTTTTAAGGCTGCTTATCTGTTTATATATATATATATATATATATATATATATATATTCCAAATATTTAGCAAATTGTATCACTTGTTTTCTGCCTGTTGCAATTTTCAGATATGGATTTTGGTTTTCAGTTCATCATTTTTTATTTCTATATTTTTTGAAGTTTGCAGTCTTGGTTGGTGATTTTCATTTTATATTTTTTGTGATTTCTGTGTTTTGGTTTATTTTATTTCCTGTTTGGTTATTACCTCCCTCACTTCTGTATTTTCTTTGCTCACATTGTGTACTGCATAAGCAAGGACCACTGAGGTGTGTTACCTTACATGTTATCCTCGGAGACTGCTGGATTATATACTGTTATTACACTATGCTGTTACAACACATCTTTCCACTTTCCCTCTTATTTATATAATTTATTTTGTTAACAGAATAGGTGAACAATGACCTTCTTCAGTCATGACCTGATCTAAAGGCAGACAGCATGTATAGATTAACACATTTACTAAAATCATCTCAGAAAGCAGACAAGTAGGTAAAACATACAATATTTTCTAATAACTAACAGTTAATAAATGTCACAGTTAAAAGAACATAAACGGATATATTCTCTGAGGATCTGCATACTCTGGAACAAGCTCCCCATCCATGTGAAGCAGAGTCCATCCCTAGCCTTACTTATTCATAATCTTGACCAAAGGATGGGAAATCAGAAACTCACCCCAGGTCTGGCCCCTATGTCTCTGACAGACAGACGCAAACAGTAATGCCCAAAGTAACATACCCTCACATATCCTCTAGAACCTTCCTAACGTACCTCCTCCTAATAATCACCCATGACACATAGGGACATAATTGTGATGGACTGCACAGCTAGGCTTATAAAGACCCTGATGGTCATTAGTCTAGTATATAACAATGAACTATGAACTCTGACACAAGTCATTTTTTAAATGATGTGCTCCAAGGCACAAAACATTTATAAGGAATAAAGAGGGATTTTGTTTTCACTCACAAACTGTTGAATATAATTACGTGGTTAACATAAGCAGTATAAAGAAATGGATGCTTAGAAAACTGAAGAAGATTAAAATTAGTTATGAAACTGTAATATATACTACCCTCATTAAGGCATCAGAGTACCTCAGGGTTAGTAAAATCTTGGGTGAAGATTTCTATATATATATATATATATATATACAACATTGTGCTGTAAATCGACACTGCACTGACCTTTCTAAGTCTTGATGACTGCAGCCTACATTGAGTGACTTTAAGATGTCACAAAAAATATCTTGCATGGATGAACTTGTATCTATATCGCTATATATCTAAACAGCTGCAGCGAATTTTAGCAAATGTTTTTTGTCAAGTCACAGAATTGTTTGTGTGTGTCTTTTGGCTTTTTCCCAGTTAGGGGTCGCCACAGCGGAACTCTGGTCTGCTAATGATTGGCAGAAGATTTTTACATACCGAGTTGCCAGCTCTGACATACAACCTTCAGTGAAGGAAGGCCCATTCACGCATGTCTCCACACAGAAGATGCTCTAGCTGAGAATCGAACCGAACAGCATCTTACTGTTAGGCGACAAAGCTACCACAGCACCAAAAAACATTGCATCATAGAACATCTATTCTAATGGGGCAAGAAACCACCCCCTCCCCCGCTGGAACCATGTTAAAGCTTGTTCAGGAATAACGTCATACCCATCATTTCATACTCAGCTTACGTATCATCTCAAGTCTGAGTAAATTTGTAAATGCTTTCCCTCCGAACACATCATCTAATCGGGCACCTTTGTCTTTCACACATTATTTCCCTACACTAATATGTGACATCTCTTCCATATAGTATATGTTGTATATAGTTATTTCCTATGTGCCCTTACCCAACTTTTGCTGTCATTTATACTTTGTGTTTTATCCCTTCACTGTTTAACTCTCTTCTTCTTCTTGCATCCTTACTTTAACTATCCCTTGCCATTGTCCTCTTTACCGTGTACTTTATTATTATCATTACTCTTACTGATTCCTTTACCGTGTACTTTATTATTATCATTACTCTTACTGATTCCTTTACGTGTACTTTATTATTATCATTACTCTTACTGATTCCTTTACCGTGTACTTTATTATTATCATTACTCTTACTGATTCCTTTACCGTGTACTTTATTATTATCATTACTCTTACTGATTCCTTTACCGTGTACTTTATTATTATCATTACTCTTACTGATTCCTTTACCGTGTACTTTATTATTATCATTACTCTTACTGATTCCTTTACCGTGTACTTTATTATTATCATTACTCTTACTGATTCTTTTACCGTGTACTTTATTATTATCATTACTCTTACTGATTCCTTTACCGTGTACTTTATTATTATCAATACTCTTACTGATTCCTTTACCGTGTACTTTACTATTATCATTACTCTTACTGATTCCTTTACCGTGTACTTTATTATTATCATTACTCTTACTGATTCCTTTACCGTGTACTTTATTATTATCATTACTCTTACTGATTCCTTTACGTGTACTTTATTATTATCATTACTCTTACTGATTCCTTTACCGTGTACTTTATTATTATCATTACTCTTACTGATTCCTTTACCGTGTACTTTATTATTATCATTACTCTTACTGATTCCTTTACCGTGTACTTTATTATTATCATTACTCTTACTGATTCCTTTACCGTGTACTTTATTATTATCATTACTCTTACTGATTCCTTTACCGTGTACTTTATTATTATCATTACTCTTACTGATTCCTTTACCGTGTACTTTATTATTATCATTACTCTTACTGATTCCTTTACCGTGTACTTTATTATTATCATTACTCTTACTGATTCCTTTACCGTGTACTTTATTATTATCATTACTCTTACTGATTCCTTTACCGTGTACTTTATTATTATCATTACTCTTACTGATTCCTTTACCGTGTACTTTATTATTATCATTACTCTTACTGATTCCTTGTTTGTCTTCATAATACTTCCTGTTAACTTGCTATCTACTGTCAAGTTACCAAACTAAACAAATAAATAAATAAATATTGCAATGTTTTGTGTTTTGATGTTTCTGCTTGATATTTTGTTCTTTGTACAAAAACATTTGATATTTAAGAATGTACATAATCTATATATGCATTTATATCTCTGTCTATTTATCTATCATCTCTCTCTCTCTCTCTCTCTCTCTCTATATATATATATATATATATATATAGAGTCAAATATTTAAAGCAATGAACTGCAAACATTAATTCATCTAATAAACAAATTCATAATAAACACTATTTTACCAAGGGTTAAGTACCCCCTATGCTGTCCACACCCACTAGTACTTATATATACTAAACCTGAAACTGCACAACCCTAAGCAAAGGGTAAATTCCACATTCTGTGATGTACTGTCATTTTTAAATGGCAGTGTAAAAAACACACGTTTTTTTCAACAATTGCCAGGGTTCTGTATGCCAACATTAGTCATAAGTTACAAGAAAAAAAGGTAACCCTAAAAAACAAAGAAGATATGCTAACAACTAATTTCTAGCACTATGTGATCACATGACCGGAATGCATTAATTCAGTTGCCCGTGAATAAAATTTGGACTGTTTTAGTAAATATCTATTAAAAGAAAACAGGTATTGCCTGCATCTTATATTCAATCAGGTATTCAAACATATTTTTATTTAAGTAAAAACAAGTTAGGATACACAATCCATTAGTTCTGCATTGGTTGTCTGTGGTATCAGGAGGCCCTGTGCCATTTGTGAATATTTATGTACGGATTTCTGGTTATTATAGAGCCCAATTTTAAATAAAAAAATGGTTATCACTTGTCTACTTACAGGATAAGATAGGATTAATGTACCGTACAAGTGTATTTTGCTTATATAGCCATTTTCTGTATTCTGCCAAAGATAATGCTTCAAACCTCATGAAATGCATTTCTTATGGACCCTTAATTAACTATTTTGCAGATGTGTTCTTTTCCTTTAGAAATGACTGTTCACATTTTCTGAGCCTTATTCACAGAGAGTAGGGCAGTGAAATGCAGACATCTCACACCACTTCTGAGATAATTATGAATTAATATTTAGTAAGATTTCTGTAGGGGGTAGTTTTACAGCCAGAGCTAATTATCAGATAAATTAGTTTAACCTTTTTACTTAGAGATAAAAGAATGTCACCTGTAATTTGTGTTGCTGTGCGGCTTTTCACAAATAGAAACCTACATCAGAAGCAGACAAAGGATATTTAAGACAAACCTGTAGTGAATTTCTAGATGCAGAAAATATACATATATTTTTATACCTTCCATCAGGATATTTTATAACAAACCGAGACAAATTAAGGTTCAGGCTTGAGTTTTCATTTAGATATGAAATTGTTATGGGTGAGGCACATGAAACATTATGCTTTGTCTCAGAATACATTTCTACCTTAGTTTTGCAACTTTCAAGCATATCTGTGGTCAAGTATGGCTTTGAAGGACGTAATGAAAAGTAAAGTAGTTATGTTTGCTGAACATAATCTGAAGATAATGATGGGAAATAGCAGACTTGAAATAGTTGATTATGTGAAAGATCAAGTTCATTTAGAAGGAGCCAGCTTGACATTTAAGCGTCATACACCAGACTTAAAATAAAGGGCTTTTAGACAGATAAGACTAATACTGAACTCAAGAAACTAGGGATCTTATTTTACATAAAACTTTATTTAGGGACCTGTCAATAGACTGATAGCAATTTTGGTGATTGTTGTTTTAGTGAAGTGTTTCACCGAAAGTGGTCTCTCACTGTTGTGCAGAGTCAGAGTGGTATGCCCCCTGGCTTACTAATGATACCAAAACTCTCATGATACAAAGGGACAAAACATGGAAACTCTATCACCACAATAAGCACCCTGACACCCTTCTTAAATACAAACAACTCTGCAACCTTGCCAAAAAACATATTACACAGGATAAAAAATTATACTATATCAAACTCCAGACTACTCATTCCACAAACCCCAAACAATTCTGGAAATCCACCAACTCCCTTTTCAATCCAGGCACCAAAAACAACCCTTGCCCTGACACTAGCAAACCTGACACACAAATAGCTACACTGTTTAATTCCTTCTTTACTAACTCCATAGCAGAACTCACCAAAACCTTCCCTAACAACAACTCCTCCCCCCATCTCAAACTCTCTCCCCAATCTTCCTTCCTAAACTCTCCTCCTACTTTTCATCTCAAACCCACCCCCACGTCATACATAAAAAAACCTGTCTAAACTTAAGCCTTGCTTCAATGCCCCTGACAACATCCCATCTATCTTTCTAAAACTAGCAGCAGACAGGATTGCCATTTCCATTAGTCTTCTTCTTCTTCTTCTTCTTCTTCTTCTTCTTTCGGCTGCTCCCATTAGAGGTCGCCACAGCAGATCAACTGTTTCCATTTCTTCCTGTCCTCTGCATCTTGCTCTGTCACACCAACCACGTGCATGTCCTCTCTCACCACATCCATAAACCTTATCTTAGGCCTTCCTCTTTTCCTGTTACCTGGCAGCTTCATCCTTAGCATCGTTTTCCCAATATACCCAGCATCCCTCCTCAGCACATGTCCAAACCAACGGAATCTTGCCCCTCTGGCTTTGTCTCCAAACCTTCCAACCTGGGCTGACCCTCTAATATACTTATTCCTAATCCTGTCCATCCTTGTCACACCCAGTGCAAATAGACTTAAAAAGAAAAAAGTCACAGGCATTCAGAATTGTTATATAGCTGAAACACCTGACGGCCTTAAATGGTTGTTTGCATATATCCCATGTTGCCTCTAATACAAGAGGTTTAAGGAATTACACAGTAGAAAGTCTAGCCTTGCTAGATTTTTCTTTTGGTTTTTACTGATTGTTTTTTTCTGAGTGACCTTTCCACTCATTGCTTCACTTTGTTGGTTGGGATATTTTGCAGGCACCCTAATGGTTATAGATATCAGTTGGGTATGACAACTCTGTATTTCTAAAGGTTAGGCAACCATTTCACTTATTCTATGCCGATGATGCTATAAGAAGGCTGAAACATGCATGTTCACAGTTAGTAGAATTTGGCTTTATTGGCCTGAATTTGACTTAAAATATCACAGACTTTCATAATTGCTATATAGCTGAAACACCTGATGTAATTAAAGGGGTGTTTACATATATTCCATGTTGCTTCTAATACAAGACGTTTAAAGACTCACATAGTAGAAAGTCTACCCTTGCTAGATTTTTCTTTGTTTTTTTTTTTTTTGTTGTTATTTTTTCTGCGTGACCTTTTCACTCATTGTTATAGCTCCTTATATAACATAGGACATTTACTGTTGTGCAGCTGGTTTAAAATGGCACTGCTCTGACTTTCTGTTTCCTCTAACTCTGCCTGTCATGTATCAGTGTATCTTTTGGCATGGCTCTTTGAATTTTGTTATTAGCAGACTATTAGACATTTCCTGCAGATTTAGATATTTAGCTAGAATATACTTCTAAGTCTCTTTGAAGCTGAGGTGCTGACTGGCTTTTCATTTACACTTGAAAACTCAGCATAGGGTTCAAACATTCATTCACATATTGATCTGAATTAACCTACTAGCAGTGACTTATTTTTGTAAAGACTGTCCATGGGATTTATTAAAAATCCTTCAAGGTCATCTGGCTGTGCCTGGAGAGTAGCACTGTTGATTGAATATACAAGACTCCAAGCTACTCTACAAGGCAAGTAGCCCTATCTCAAGCCCACAACACAGGCACTTGGCCACACTGAGATAAGGCAGGGCTCATAAATACAATATTAACAAAGGAGTAAACACAAAGTTGAGATCATTAAGTGAGTGCACACTCATGCAATAACAATAGGCAGGGCAACTTGAAATACTTAAAAGACAGGGAAGCCTAACAATACAAGTGTTCATGAAAGGTTGGTACATTCGTAAATTGTTTGAGTGACATTATGGACATGTGGGAACTTCACTGGCATTGTCATGTACATTGGGAAAGAAAACAGGCATTAGATGTTAAGGAGGAAATATGTGCTGTTTTAACAGACCTGTAGGTAACATAAGTTTACAGATTTCAATGATATATATAGATATACCCTGGGATTCATGAAGCTTGTGCCAGGCGCAGGCATAGCATAGGCGGTATAAAGCCAAATATGGCTGCTGAGTGATTCAGGTACGATCCAATTCCATGTGCACTACCGGCGTACGCTAGATCTGCGCAGCCCTCGGCTTAGGTATGCTAATCACCCCATGCGCAGTGCTGCACCATGCAAATGAAGGTACATAGTGATTCATGAAGTGGTGCAGGCATAGCATAAGCCCACAGAAATGTAAACCAAAAAACACGGTTTACATTTTTCCAAACAGAACATTGGAGCTATGAAAGTGGACCAGACTCATGTATTACAAAGTTAACATATGCCAATGGCTAAATATACAGCCAATGGCATAAGAAAAGATGCACAACACCTAAAAAACAACATTTAATGTCATGTCCGCAGTAACGCAAAGTACAACCGCAGGGCATGTGTGCACAAACGGGAACACAAAGAAAATATATACAAATGTCATAAAATCGCAATGTAATACAAATCATGATTTTGCCATAATACTGCAAACACCAATCGACAGCCACAAGCCAGGGAAAATGATAAACACCAAACGGTCCAAAAACAATAGACTTACACTTCCTTTAATTAGAGTAAAAACGAGCACAAATTCACAGGATCAAAGTTCCAATATAAAACCAAAAACAAAACAAAGTACTCAATGGTATGCATGGTACACCACAACCAAGCTGCAAGGGTTGCTAAGGGTCTGTGACAGTGTTCGGCATGGTAACTAGGAATTAGTAGTCAATGCCATGCAAATGAGGCAGGTAATAGTGAATCGCAAACATCCCACCGGACTAAGGATGTACCATACGGCACAGCGCTACAACACCAAGGAGTGGTTTAACGGTATATATGACATCAGCAGTGGGGTGTGCCACAGTAGCTGTAAGCACATTGGAGCAATGCAAATCTGGCCTGGCCATTGCTAAGCAAAGCCGCAGGACAGGGGTGGGAAGGTAGGTATAGCATAGTTTAGCTGAGAGCACATATGGTGCCCGAAAGCGCATGTGTACGGGGATGAAAACATGCCCGAAACTCGGTAAGCGGACGCACACGGCACACACCATAGCTCAAACAGGAAGGTCAGGAGAAGAAAATAAGGAAATGCCACTGTAGGGTAATTGGAGTACATCTGAGCAATTAACACCTATTAACTCACAGTGGGCAATTGACAGCAGCTGACAAGTCTGCTCGCAGAAACCTGCAAAACAGGATAGGGGAGGTGTCGGATTGCAAAGAAAAGAGAACTGTCATAGCAGAGCAAAGCAAACCTGCAGTAGACCAGCCATGGAACACATTATGCAAGATAAGCGAGGTTTAGGAAAGTACAAATGAAAGCAGGCTGCTGGATGCATGCCAGAAAATGGGAGGTGAAACGTGAAGAAATGTAAAGGGAAGGGCAAGAGGTAATCCACGGCAGACAAATGTAATTCAACACCAAAGGCACCACAATAGTAGTTCCTGTCGTAAAACACATAAGATACCCTGTAGCTATGATCGTACATACACACCATATGACATCATCAGTGTTCACAGCACAATAGTATAAAGTGTGAAAGCACCTCACACACACCTGTGTATTCCCAAACACTGCACCATAGGTGTAAACATGCGGGGAAATTTTACAATTTACATGTTGGGAGCTGCCATAGCTGTGATTCATCGCCATGTGTTAGTGACTGAAGGTGTTGTGGAGGATGATGCTGACAACCACCGCAGGCCCTGGAGGAGGAGAAGAGTGTTCATACCAAGGGTAACCTACCAGGGGCTACATGATCTGGAGATAGTAGAGCTTTACAGAATGGACAGGGACATCTTACAGCAAATAGTTGAGCTGTGCCGGCCATGCCTGAGATCCAGAAACAACAGAGGGGAACCCATCCCAGTGGACATGAACGTATGTGTAAGCTTGTGAATACTAGCCACAGGTACCTTTCAAAGGCCAACTGGAGATATAATGGGGATCTTACAGGCATCAGCATCCAGGGTACTACACCAGTTCCTGGATGCCATGTTACCACATGCCAATGAGCATATATACTTCCATCGAACTCAGGAGGAGTTGGCCAGCAATATGCATCTCTTCCACCATGTGGCACACTACCCGGAGGTACTGGGTGTGATAGACTACACGCACATACATATCAAGTTACCACCCAGTGAGCATGGTAGGCGCTACATAAACCGCAAGGGATACCACTCCATCAACTGCCAGGTCGTATGCAATGCCCAGGGCATTATCATGGATGTGTGTGCTGGCAGCCCTGGAAGCTACCATGACTCCCACATCTGGCATGCCTCACAGCTGTATCGGGTATTTGTCAGGGGGGACATCCCACATGGCCACCTTGTGGGGGATGCTGGCTATGCACTGGAGCCATGGATGATGACTCCCATCAGAAATGCACACACGCCCATGCAAGAACGCCATAATAAGGCACATGCACAAACCAGAATCATCACAGAGCATGTGTTCGGGATGCTGAAATCATGGTTCCGTTGCTTGGACATATCTGTTTTAGCCTTGCAGTACTCTCCAGGCATGTGTACCCACATCTTCATAGTATGTGCCATGCTACATAAATATGATCCTGCGGAAACAGCTGCAGCAGGGACATAATGGTGAAGGCCCTCACAGCCCACCGCAGTTGCCAAGGCCATCACAGGCATACAGGGATTCAGACCACGAACACCCTGTGCCAGCCCCAGTAGGCAGACGGAGGCGTTCCCAATATGCCCTACGCATTGGCAAAGAGGGAACGTATAGCACATACTCTGACAGTGTAGGCCCCTATGGACTGACACACCTCTCCACCTGCACACACAGTAAAATGGATGGCACACACACACGACCACCTGTAAATTGTAATGTATAAGTGGCCTACTGTGTGAATCCTACATAGGCAGCCCTCAACTATTGCACACACAACAGCTGTTGGAACAAGAAATGTCAACACCTGAACAGTACACGCACCTATCAGCATATGTTGGTACTGTATGTATAGGTTCCTAGGTACATCGGTAGGTACACGCCCGATTGTCAGAGGCCATTCATCAATCGAGGCAAACAGTGTCTGCTGTTGCCACCACATCGAGTAACCAACTGACCCTCAGTGGAGCAGAGCCAATTACGAGATCCATGTGTGTAATCACTGTTCCCCACACACTCTGCATGGATTCCCTGGTGTGTAAATGAGGGGCTCTATACAATGTAATCATGGATGTAGTGGCAAAGCATGGGGTGTACCCATGACAGGTATTTGTCACCCCAGCATGCTCCACCTATGGTTGTGTGAAGGTGTAGCACATTATAGTGTGTGGCTCACTTTGACATACATTCCCAATGCTGGGGCATATCCATTAAACATCACTTGGACATACCATTAATAGGTCTCATCCATATGTAAACTAACTGAGTTACCCATTTGATTGCAGTATGGAGTAACAGCCATAGTACAGTCCACATACAAAATGCCATAACACGTGTACAAATCCCAGATGCCCAAGTGGTAAATGCACTTGACTGTTGTGCATGTTCCCGGCACCACGTCCTGCAAGGGACGTTATGTAATCCCGAAGGCATGAATAATGGATGGTGGATGCAGGTCATCAGATCAAGTTTAGCACATGTTAGTGGGAATATGCATTGCCCAGTGCTGGTAAGCGTCGTTTAAACATGACCATACGGATATGGGTGAAACAGGGCTAAGCTTCTCTGAATATCGCGCAGATCACGGTCAATAATGTTCAGAACAGGTGAAACTAGCATTATTCACCCCTGTACTAATAGTGCCTGCTCCGAAGGGTAAAACGACCACTGCCAGGATTAGAACACGCAATCATGTACACAAGCACCTAAGACTAAGCTAGCCAAGATGTACCAATGGCAGGTGTGCAATGTGACAGGTTCAAACACAAATGTGCGGAGTCCCGGAAACAGTATACACTGACATGTACACAATGAAAGGTGTATTCTCCCACTCACTTTCTCTCTTATAAAGATATAAAATAGAGATAGAAAGGGAGATAGAGAGATATATGTTGATATATACGGATTCACCTATATCTGCAAATATACAGATAGGTCAATGACATGTACACAACCAAGGAGGTAGAAATAAATAGGATACTGCCAACTATGGAATGTGTCACATACCGACACGTGTAATCACACGGCTTAAAGACCGAAAGAACACAGTACTGGAACCAAGTGTAATATTATCGCGATATTAAGGGACATTTAGTTATCACTGCCAGTGTTGTGGTCCACGTAGGTACTATGTTCAACTGTGTTTCTGATTGCTGTAGTCTGTGTATGTGTGTGTTGAGGGTACCATGTGCATTTCTGTGGGACTGTAATGTGTGTGTATGTGTTTGCATCGTGTGTCTGTTAGTACTAACTCGGAGGTAGATCAGTACGGTAGGTGTGGTCATAGTTGGCAGTAGACATATGATACCACCTGTCCCACTTTAAGAGGGACAGCCCCTCCCTGGGCAGTTGTGTCCTGACAAAAAATATTAAAAAGGGCAAATGTTCAAGATTGTAGGACATAATTATGTCCCATATATTATGTAACAGTTGCATTAAATGGAGACAATTCACTCTGCTACAGGCCCCATGAAGGCTCAGTGTCTCTCCAACCTAACACCACTCTTAAGTATTCAACTGCGGTACCACCTTTAACATTCTTGTAAGAAAAGCGCAGTCCGGGTCTGAACTGTCTGCAAACAGCTACAGTTAACTTTGAACCTAACACCACTCTTAAGTATTCAACTGCGGTACCACCTTTAACATTCTTGTAAGAAAAGCGCAGTCCAGGTCTGAACTGTCTGCAAACAGCTACAGTTAACTTTGAACCTAACATCACTCTTAAGTATTCAACTGCGGTACCACCTTTAACATTCTTGTAAGAAAAGTGCAGTCCGGGTCTGAACTGTCTGCAAACAGCTGCAGTTAACTTTGAACCTAACACCACTCTTAAGTATTCAACTGCGGTACCACCTTTAACATTCTTGTAAGAAAAGCACAGTCCGGGTCTGAACTGTCTGCAAACAGCTACAGTTAACTTTGAACCAAACACCACTCTTAAGTATTCAACTGCAGTACCACCTTTAACATTTTTGTAAGAAAAGCGCAGCCTGGGTCTGAACTGTCTGCAAACAGCTACAGTTAACTTTGAGTGTGTGTCTACCTGTTTGAGCCAATATTCATTTTCCCCTGGAGAGCACTCTTATTTGGCTTGTAAGCAGCCCCCCCCCCACCACACACACACACACACACACACACACACACACACACACACACACACACACACACACACATCTTCCACTTTCTCTTATTCCCTTCTGTTAGCAAATAGTATCCATAACTGATCAATACTGTGTGTTTGTTAATTTAAACTATGACCACAGTAGCCTACTGATACAAGGTTATCCTGTTTTTCCACCTGAGAAATTAAGAAATGACTTACAGTTTCAGAGCAGTCCTTGGTCAATTGCGATTGTTTCTTAACACATACTTGTCTTTGCTTTGTGATTGTTTCCAGCCCCCTCATACGAGCAACTAACAGGGTCTCTACCCGCTTCGCTCCCCACTCTGCCCCCTATTCCCTCCCACCCCCAGTGGTCCCACCTTTATTGCACTCAAACCCCTCCCATCTTTCAAATAGCCAACCACAGTGCTAACCCAACACTACCTCCTCCATCTTCCCACTACTATCACACCTCCTCAACTAACATGTACAAGCATACCTTTCCTATGCTCACTGCATGCACTCTCCTTGCATATCTTACATCCTACCAAAGCTCCATCATTCCCCTACTCAACCACTACCACTGTACTACTACTCACACCACCACTCATGTCTCACCCACACTCAGCTCCCCTCCCACCAGCTCATGAACCATCCCTATGCAGCCCCCACATATTCTACCAACTATATTACTCAAACATAAAGCATCCCTACAACTTAACATAGTAACCCTCCCACCATACCTATTACCCACAGAGCACAATCATAAAGTTTCCCTTATAAACAAACACATTCAAAAACTGAGAAAACTAATAATCTCATGCATATCAAAACCAGCCCTAAGTGGAGACATCCACCCCAACCCTGGTCCTACCATCTCCAACCCCAATCCTCATAATCAGACTAGAAACCACAACTTCTCCCATATTACAGCCAATAGAAAGCCAAGTGACTTCCTTCTACTAAGCCTAAATATTAGAAGTATATCCAATAAAGTCCATGAACTCCATGCCACCATAGACTTGTACTCCCCAGATATAGTCATCCTGACAGAAACCTGGCTAAAACCTCACATTACCAGTGAACAAATACTCCCTACAGGTTACGGCATACTAAGAGTAGACCGGATAAACAAAAAAGGAGGTGGTTAGCTATAATATTTAAACAGCATCTAAACATCCAGATCTTAAAATCATCAGCTCCACAAATAGGCAATGAAGAAATAATATATACCAACCTCAAAATTAACCAAAACAAAACCATCAACATAATTGGATGCTACTTCCCACCTGGCCAAAACATCCCTCCACTAGAAAACCTCCTCAGCTGGTCTAGCCACCATCTCCCCCAAGAAACTATCATCTTAGGTGATTTCAATATTGACTGGCAATCCTGCTCTGGCAACAATCTAACCCATCATGTACACCTTCATGGCTTCACCCAACTAGTCCAGTCACCAACCAGGATAAATAAAAACTCCAGCAAGCACACTACCCTGGATTGGATACTAGTCAGTAAGAGCCCCCAGTCATATATAACAGGCTGCTTATCAGATAGCCTCAGTGATCACTCCCCAACATTCCTACTGAAAAAATACCTATACCAAGCTAAACCTGTCATCAACCGTCAAATACGTAAAAAACTAAACTTTAACCCACTCACATTCATCTCATCCCTCAAAGAATGTAACTGGCATCCTCTAACGTACCTCAGTCTAGATGACGCAGTTGAATTTTTTAATATGACCTTCCTGAACATCCTTAATTACCATGCCCCCATAAGATTTTCCAGAACCAAAGCACAACCCTCCCCATGGCTACAGAAAACCACTAAGTCAGAAATGAAAAACAGAGATAAAGCCTGGGAGCACTGGCGCAAAACCAAAACCCCCTCAACTGGACAGAAATTCCTAGAACTATGCAATAGAGTCAAAAAGCTAATAAAACAGGACAAATTCCAATACTACCAGTCTACCCTAGACTCCTCACAACACAGCCCCAACCAATTCTGGTCCTCCATAAACTCCATCCTCCACCCAGGTAAAGTCAGTACCCCTCCTCCTAACATCCCTCACTCCTCAGAAAATATTGCTACCTCATTCAACACACACTTCACCCAAACCATACTATCACTAGCTAAACAACACAACCCCCCCTCCCCTCCAACCCACACCTTCAACTAGTTATCTCCCCACTGCCTTCTCTTTTTCTCCTGTACCTACCTCCAACATAAAAAAAACTCTTAACTAAACTTAAACCCACCAAATTAGCAGCAGACAACCTCCCAAGTGAATACCTACAAATCGCAGCTGATGCTCTGGCCTACCCAGTATCCATCTTGATTAACCGATCTCTGTCAGAAAATTATGTTCCCACACTGTGGAAAGTATCACATATAATTCCCCTCCACAAAGGTGGACTCTCCGCAGAACTAACCAATTACCGCCCCATAGCTATTCTCTCTCCACTCTCCAAAATACTAGAGAGATGCATACACTCTCAGGTCTCAGACTACCACCTTACTAACAACCTCCTTTCCAGTACTCAGCATGGTTTCCGACCAAACCATAGCACCACCACTGCCTTACTCTCCTTTACTAACACTATACTTCAGCATAAAAACAATGGCTATCTCTCCTCTGCTACTTTCCTAGACCTATCTAAAGCATTTGACATGGTCCCACACAGACAACTTATCTCTGTCCTCAATAACCTATCCTTCTCACAATCAGTCACCAACTGGTTTCAGAGTTACCTGTCTGACCGCCAACAATCCGTTGTATGACAGAATGACATATCTCCCCAACTACCTGTCTCCATAGGGGTTCCCCAAGGACCCATCCTTGGACCCCTACTCTTCTCTGTTTACTCCAATAATCTAGCCTCTGCCACCAAACATGGCACACTCATACAATACGCAGATGACTCGACCATCATCTGCTCAGCCCAGTCCCTACCAAAACTCCAAAAAGTCACACAGGAAGCCTTTTCCTCTGTTGAAACATGGTTATCCGATGCCCAATTAATACTCAACCCAAACAAAACTAAACTACTCATCTTCCAACCCATCAAACATACTCAAAACAACTCTCACTTTAACATCACAGCAAAAGACAACACCACTATATACCCAACTGAACACACCAAATTGCTAGGAGTGGAAATAGACAATAAACTAGAATTTTACATTCACATATCCATGACCATAAAAAAGTCCACAAAAAACCTAGGAGCGTTACACAGAAATAAGCAATTTCTCACCAAAGCAGCAAAGAATTCAGTAGCAAATTCCCACCTTATCTCGACCCTACTTTATGCCTCTCCAATATATACCAACCTAAGGCAATGTGATCTAAACAAGCTAGAGACCTGCTACAACAAAATTGCCAAATTCGCCACAGGGGCATCCTACCATAGTCACCACTGTCTCTCATTTGCTGAACTGGGCTGGCTTGAACTCCCTCGCCTCCTTCAGTGGTATCAACTCTCGCTCGCCCACAAGCTAGTAAACCATCCACTAAATGCCCCATCCCTCCAGAATCTACTCCAACCCTATCACACCACCAGACCACTAAGATCCAGCAACAAAAATCAAAGCCAATAACTCTGCTGGTGAAGCACTATTCTCTTGCGCCATAGCCAAATTATGGAACTCACTCCCACCCACAATTACCTCCGTGCCATCATGCACCCACTTCAAAACTTTACTAAAAGCGCACCTAAAAACATGCTGGCTATGCCCTTGCAACTCCCACTCTAATATCATCCACCCCATCCAACCACTACCTTTCTTTCCACTCCACTAACTACCTTGATTATAGCAAGCTGAGATGCTCATAAGCCTAGTACTTATTATACAGCAGGAACTTCTCATTGTAACATTTATTAATGTCTGCTATGTACTTCACAGATAAAGATTCTAGTTGTCTACTGATGTATTATGTTCTTCATCTGTAAATATGTTGTAAGTAATTGCTATGTTAAATTGTTAATTGCTATGTAATCCAATGTAACTACTGTCTGTTTATTTTACTGTGGAGCTTTTCTCCCCGGGCCTCCACTGAAAATGGACCTAAGTCCAGTCGGACACTCCCAGTCAACAAATTTAAATAAATAAATAAATAAATTAATTAAATAGTTATGCCTGTATCTACAAAACATAAACGTTACATGAAACATGATAAGTAGCTAAAGTGATACAAGCATAAGTATGTATTCAGGATAAAAGTATGTTCTATCCTGTGTACTGACCGTGAGTATGTGTTGGCCTGTAAACACCAATGTGTGTCCTGCAAATGTCCCACTATGGCCATTTGAAAAGGTGGCAACCCATGCCAAAGAGGCTCAGTCACCAACACAACTGCAATGCGTGCAAATATCTGTGACAGAAATACACGAGACAGCTGTCATTTAGTAACATTCCTTTACATATTGCTGTATTTCCAGAGGTATGGAAGTATCAACCTCACCTGCATCATATATAGAAACCAATTAACAATGGCTCAATGTATAAGCCCGTAACAACCATAGTTCAGTCTACTAAGTGACAGGTCTTCAATTAGGGAAGGAGCCCACACACATATATGGAATATGTAGGAATGCAGTCCCCACAAACCTGTATATGCTATGTACACCCACCTACATCTCCCCCACACCCAAAATAATTGCAATACAGACTGTAATAACATCACAAACATCCACTCACTCAATTACATCTGCAGAACCGTTAACATACCTTGTGAGAGACACATTTGTAAAGGCGCCATGTGAAATCGTAGCTGTTGTATAATGGAACAGACGGCGATGTTACAAGATTTGTTAGCAATAGTCCCTTATCAGACGGTTGAGATGACAGGTACACATGTAGAACTACATACTCTGGCCATCACACACAATCCATGGGGGACATGAATTAAAATATCCGTGTCTCTACAAATAGCAGTTGCAATTCCTCACAACAAAACACATACAGGCCATCTCCCCGAAGGTAGGGCAAAAGGGCAATGCTCAAGTGGAGAATTAAATTATACCCCACTGTTGCTGCGTAATTGGCGAATGGAGTAGCTGCACAGCTGATGTGCATGTAATAATTTACTCAGGAACACCAATTGGTGGCAGGAAACCACATGTTACAGGTATCAACATATATAAGGATGACTTGCCATGCATTCAAACCGTATGCTCATACCTTAGAACCGTTTAAACAGTAAAGGTGTAAGAGAGATATTTACAAAGATTCGGAATGCTAACAAGGTATGTAGAACACTCAGTATGTTAGTGTACGTAGAGCCTGTTTTGTATTAATTAAAAGTGTACACAATGCATAAAGTGGGAAAAGGTATTCTGTAGTGATGTCCTGTTGAGCATAACAATGCTTGTAGAAATTGTGTGTCCTGCTGTGGGCCACAAGGTAAACATCACATACACCACAAGGGATGTTACATGAGGGCTTTAAACAGAAGAATTCCACACCACCCGCCGTCAGTGGTAGGGTATGTCCAACAAGTATGTGCCATAGCAGGGGATAGTATATGTTGATATACCATCACAGTAGGCATGTGTATGGGCATATAATGACAATAACATGCCTAAGGTGGTCCTACTGTGCAAGTATGCTTTGCATTATGGGATAATGTGTAAAATATGTGTAATGTACAGTATTGTAGGTAGATATGTCAGATATTCTACACAGCACAACTGTTATATTATGCAAACAAAAGGCATCATCAATTGGCATGTATGATACACAATAACAGGATACATATGGCTTGTAGTTCACGGGACACTGTAACAGCATGATAGCTAATTGAAATGGAAGAGCAACTCAATTAACCATGCACAAAGGACATGTAATAGCTTCACAGGTACATAGTGAGGTACTATGCTGTCTGGTAAGTCTATGTATAAGCCCATCTACAGTGTTTACACTGGTGGCACCTCTCTAGGGTAGTGTCCTGTCTGTGAACAACAGAGCCATGTGTTACCTGTACCTCTGTACAGTGCAGCCACTGCAGTGATCCCTGGTGTATCAGTGTGACCGCCTACAGAGTCACCTATGACCAGTGTGTTGGGTATGTTATAACACCCTATTGGCTGTAGTTGATGGGCACACATGAGTCAGTGGGCTATAAGTAAATGTTGTTCTGTTTGGTAATGGGGGCTGCCTCTGGTGCCTACACAGAGTATGGAGAGGTTCTGCAAATGTCGTACTCATAATATGTTTGGTCTGTGGTGGTGGAGATCTAGTGAGACTATGTTATGAGTGGGGTGTGTTGCAAATGTTAAACATCCCCACATGAATGTCAGGTCCAGTCTGGGTTGGTGAGAGCATTACCCCAGCATGGCCACATATGTGCATCTCCCACAGGCTGTAGTGTCGTATGTTGGGAGGTGAGCATTGACTGTGTACATGAGACAATTGCTCTATTGCCACATTTTTGCCATATTCATCATATAGACAGGCAATAGCACTGGTACGTGACACTTGGACATGCCTGTATATTCAACCATGTCTCACAAGATATGTGAGCTACGTGTGTACAACAGCTGTTGTACTGTAAGCAAGCTGGAAATGTAAGGACAGACAGTGTACTTGTAAGACATGAGTTGGAATGGGTGCTATAGTAATCAGTAGCTCATGAAGTGCTCACATGTTCTGAACAAGTGCTGAGCATGAATATGCAATACAGATAGGGTGTTGGATAATATCAACCCACTGCAACCCACAATTGGAGACGACAATCATAATTGGAGGCAGTGCACTATTACCCTGCTGAGTATGGTCTGCAAGTCTATGAACCTTTATCAACGTAGATGTTAGCAGTACAGAAGTAGATGACAGTACGGATGATTTCACACTGCATAGCATACCTGTGACAGGTCATAGGGCATCATCACCCATACCGTGTTCCAGCTACACTGAGTATACTAGATGTACCTTCGTTTGTAACAGGAGTGTTCTACCAGTGGCCTGTTGACAGAAGCAACACTACAAAAGGTGTCTGAGTGACATGTGCATATCACACCAGTGTAGCCCATACCACACAGACAAATGGGAGGCATCTGTGTATGTAAGGATGTGAATGTCCATGACCTAGGAGCAATAACTGTCTCAGTGTTGTGGACAACATACAGAATGGGCTTTGTGGGTGAGGTGTGTGACATATGTGGACAATCTGACAGCTGATAATAGCATTGTCACTGCTAGGTGAATAACCCTGTACCCATTAACTACCACCTAGGCAGCGGTCAACATCATGGACACTGTGTACGGGATGGTGCTGGGCAGTTCACCTCCCTGAGTTGGTGACGTCTCCAGGCCTATTAGATAGTCATACGAGGCACCCATGTCATGACAGGGTGCCATCCATGAGCATGGAGATCATTGCACATGCATACTCAGCACTCGGGTGACCAATATCGGATCACATATCACCTTTAAGAGGTATTGGCCATGCGTGGATGGACGATACCAGCCTTCACAATCCTCACCTCCACTATGCAGCATGCTGGCTACCTTGCATAAAGACATGTGCTACACTGTGATGTTGGACATGATGCACATACATATCCTGATCCGAAAGACATACGTCATGGACAGCCACCATCCTACTACAAGGATCGCCACATGCTGGACAGATCCTTGTGCCATACATGTTACATACTCCTGCCATACCATGCAACCCTGTCCATCATAGCTGCACATGTCATCTCTGTCATACATGGTGCGATGACCGCATGGTAGATGTATTATTAACTGTCTGGATCAGTAATGTGGCACTGACGCACCTCGCGGTGGCAAAATGGCTGTCGGATACAGCTAGAAAACCTTGCCCATACATGCCATAGTAGATAACCATCCCTGTGAATGACGTCTGGCTAGCCATTGTCCCATGTCTATCACACAGGTGATACGTGGCAGGATGTTGAATTGCTGTACAGTGCCGTGTAGATGTATATGGCAAAACACATGCATTTAAAGGTTTCCGTGTGTATGTGTGCATTGTCACTGATCATGTCCATTAAGGCAGTGTATGTGTTGATATGTGACATATACACAGCATCAAGGTCAACAGCATTACTGTGGAGAGATCCAGGCATGTGCTGATAGGTAAGAACACCAGTACAGGCAAACAGACATGCCCACATCAAGACAGCATTCACATGGAGTATAAGCAATGTAATGAGGTGACACACATATATGGTGATGATATCCAATGCATAATGGGTGTTACATGTGTGTGACACAAACATGGCAGTCGTGTCAGTGTCATGACGATTTGCAAAGATAACTGTTCAGATGTACTAGATTTAATACAAATGTATGTGCAGCTGTATCTCTGTACATCTCTGTGATACTGTGACCTGTCTCCATCATTATGTCTTCCAGATAATGCCTCGTTCACGCTTGCCAGCATATAGCCACCAGGAGGATGATGCCCTCATCCCGTACCTCCATGAGAACTATGAGGTGCTGTTCAGCTATGTGTCACAGCTTGCCCAGCAGCGTGATGACCTGTAGCAGGACCTTCGCAGGAGGGTTAATGATGTGGGTGGACATAACTGCACCCACCAGCAGGTGCGCAGACACTGCATGGACCTGATATAACATGCGAAACAGCGTGCCAATGCAATCGCCAGGGAACAAGGTGGAACAGGTGGTGGGCCACCAACCCAGCCCCCACTCACACACACCTAGGAGCTACTGGCCAGCCTGGGGACACCCTCAGAACAGCATCCACAAACACTAGTTGCCATCGTGGAGGTGGGTGTCTCCCAACCAATGAGCCTGGAGTTGCCTGGTAAGTCACTACTGCACATATCACTATTATATCCCATTTAGTTGCATGTGTCACTGTACAATATGTAATGTAACATCATATGCAAGGTATGTTTACACACATGCCGCATACTACAGTATGCTACCCTGTGTATGCACACATGTGCATACTATATGCTATTGTACAGGCGAATGTGTTAACATGCACAGTGCACCCTGTGGCTGTCATACAGTCATGGATAATGTTCAAACTGCTGTGTCACCCCTATACAGGTACCACTGGCGTGTGGCACAGACATCATTCCATTGCAGGTGAGACAGTTATCAGTATCAGGCATGTTAATGCATATATCTATATGCCATGTGGCCAGTTAACACATGTACACATAATGTATGGTCCAGTCACAATATACAGGTCACATCTGTCATCATTCATACTGGCTACCCATGTGCAATATATACAAACTAAATGAAACACTGACATGAAACCACAGTACCTGTCATTGCTAGATGTGTGGACAGCTGTGCATACAATGGTGGAGGTGTTCAATGTAGGCATATGTACTATACATTGGAACAACACATGTGTGGTACGCAAACAGTACCACACAGTGAGCTGGGATATGGACAGCCCACAGGAGTCACCATTGTGTAATATGCCCCTGCAATGGGTGCACACATTGTGATGTGCCATCTGACATGTCCCAGACATGTAGTGCTCCAGCTGCAATATTGTCTCACTATCCCATAGTACATATCCCACATACCAAACATACAACCCGTTGTCTGCATAGCCCTGTGGACAGTGACATATCTGACATCTATGGGTGTATGTCATATGGGACAACTCAGACATGTGAGATAGACGGCCATCACAAACATTTGGCCAACACATGTTCACACATGGCCATGGAGGATGGCCATAGACATGTAGCCACACAGTAGTTGTGATGTGTATACACCCTGCTGCACATTGTCCACACATGGTCCAACTATAGCCTTAGTTGACTGATTATATAGTTGATGTGGAACACTGGACATCCTAAATGCCTGTGCACAGCTAGTGGAGGTGTCACTTAATTCGACCATATAAGATGTGTTGAACATCACGACTGTGTCATAGCATGACAGTAGTCAACTGTACAGCTTCCATAGACATTAACACCACATCAGGCCACAGATACAGTACATTTCCCTTGCTGCTGTAGGACATCACTGTCAGCCGTGCATCTCGTGTGTGGTACATTAATGTCATGTGGGACATGGTGTATTGACAAGTCTGCCATGTGTGGACATGGTTGCCAGGCAGCTAAGACTTTGTAGTAGTTGTGCAGGGGTGTCATCCGTAGGTCTTCCAGTGACATGTCACATGACACAGCATGGTTTGGTGTGTATACACCTCAGCGACGTGGGTCACAATCCACAGTTATGTAATGTGTATGCATGCAGTTATGGCTATGCACTGTGTGCGTATTACACATTGTATAGCACTATAGACGCCTCATGATGCCATGCAATGGCACAGTGTCTGTACTTCACACTGTATAGCAATGTAGATACCTCACACTACCCTTCAATGCTCATGCACATTTGCTAAAAGTGCATTCTATCTGTAGGGCATACAGACAACACTGCATGTGATACCCATTACAACACTGTACATGTGTCAGGACATCATTGTGTCAGACATGTATGCATGTCAATGCACACATCAGCAGATTACATGTCAAGATCACTTCAGCCATGTGTACTGTTAACCTGTGCTGGTCCACATGGTGTATCACAGGGATGCATGCTTGCTAAAATGATTGTGTGAACTGCATGGCTACTGATATGACAACTGCTTGCTGTTGTGTGCAACCCAGGGAGGTATGCTAACTACCACTATTAATGTCTGAGCTGCATGCCGTCTGCAGTATCACATGCATGCTGCATGCCTTCTGTCAAATCACATGCATGGTGTGTCTGTGTGTCTGTGTGTGTGTCTGTGTGTCTGTGTGTCTATTGTAATGTAGAGTCTTTCTTTGCATTCACAGGCGATGTAGGTGCGTTACCCTCCTGCGGTCCATCTGATGTTAGTGTCCCCACAGATACTAGCAGTGATGAACATATGCATGAGGTACAGGCAGGGTTGTCAGGGGCTGAATCTGTGCCAATGGTTGCCATCCCAGCTATGTCCCACTCTTCCCTGCACACAGTTCTCATGCCAACACATACCCCATCACCAGTGGCCATAGAGGAAGGACAGTCAGCGTGTGTTAGTTTGGAACAGGAACGTGTGGTGGCTACTGAAGGTGTGTCTCCACACCATGGTGTCAGTGTAATGACTGCAGATGAGCCACACAGGCATGTGGCCAGTGCTGCTCGTAGGAGGACCTCTGGCAGACTTGCACCTGCAGGACAGAGTGCAGCAGCTGGTGTCACCAGACGCATGTTCCAGACTGTAATGGTGGCACAGGCACATGCTGAATGGCAGAAAAGTGAAGGGCAGAGGCTTCAGAGGGCTGCTATCTGTACTCTAAATGACAACATCCAGGCATTGGCAAATGCTCAACAGCAGATTGCTGATGTTCTGGGCAGGAGATTGAGTGACATGGTTGGAATCCTTGACCGTGGCATGGCAATCCACGAGTGTGAGCTGTCTGTGCTGGAACATCTGGTAGGAGTGAGGCATAGGCCACGTGGACATAGGCCAGCTACACCACCTAGTGTGGGTCAACCTGACATGCCCACTCCCATAGTGCCAGTAGCAGTAGCAGTGCAGCTGGTGCTGCGCTGTCCACACCAGGACACAGCAGGCCACGGGGACATGGCCCTGGACATTCCCAGCAGGAACACGGTTCCAGTGGACAAGTGTCCTTGGACAGTAGCCAATCTGTACCTCTGCCTGGTAGTGCCCGTGCAACCCCTGGCAGGTACAGGTCACATGGCCATGGCTGGACACAGTGAGCTGTACATCCTGGTCTGTACAATCTGGAGCTGTCAGTAATACCCCTGTGTAGGACTGACAAAAAGCAGAACTGTGTGCACACATACACGCACACAGCAGAAACATCTGTAGGTCACCACAACACCCACATGCATATCGACCACACATGTCCAATGAGATCACCGGACCTTACCCACACACATGATGTCATCCACTGGTGCAGTCTATGCCCCTGGCAAACATTATCACCCTGTGCATATGATGATGCCTGTACCGCATCCCTGTCATCCACACCATTGGTGCAGGGCATGCTTATATGGTCTGATGCACAGGGTGAACAGAATAGTGAGATAAGTGTATATGACATTAGTTGTGTACTGTTGACACGCGCCAGACATACCATGTAGTAAGGTTTATAATGCATTGTTATATGTTCACAGTATGTGTCTTGGTAACAATGGTAACAGCATGTTGGTAATTATGCCCTGCTTCCCTCCTTAAGGTCCAATTGCATGTGTCATTATGTTACAGTGTTTGCAGTTGGAGTGCATTGTTGTATGTTCACAGTATGTGTCTTGGTAACAACAGTAACAGCATGTTGGTAATGATGCCCTGCTTTCCCCCTTAAGGTCTACTTGTATGTGCCAATAAGTAGCAGTGTTTGCAGTTTCACATGTGTAAATGTGGAGTACTCACAGGCATGTATGGCAATACCAGCATGCTATACGTAGCCTAAACCTCACTGTTAGGCTACCATTCCACAGATGTCCACACATCTACTGATCCAGGAGCATGTGGGCTGTTTAATAGGCTACAGTGGCTAGAGATGTGACATCCATACCAGGTCACATCACAGGTATGTTGACATGGTGTGGGGGGTTTACACAGCGGTCTGGCCGATGATAACGTTAGAGGCCACTTGATAGCATGAGGCCTCTCTGTGTAGCAGTAATACCCTGTCACATTGCAGGATGAGAACACACACAGACATACACTGAAACACACAGTAACATGGCCACACTCACGGGGTCAACAACACTATAACGCACATTTGATAGTGTTGAGGTGAAGACCCCTGCCTATGTGGTAATCACCCTCAAAGTACTGTGCACCCACACGATGTGACACAGAGAATGAACATGTACAGGTAGCTAGTAAGGCTGAGACCGATGGCATCAACAGTGTAGTAGATTGCATCACCATGAGGGGTTAGGGATCCTGTCTGTTCTGTATGATAGCATACACCCTCAATCCATGCACCAGACAGCCATACATACACACACACACACACACACACACACACACACACACACACACACACACACTGTGGAGTCCACAAATGTCATTCAAATACAGATAGCTGACATGTGTGTGATACACACACCACCCCTGCCTACGTCATGCTTTCCACACTGCAGTATGTACAGATCTCTAAACAGTGTACAGGGGTGTGTAACAATTGGGATGTATTCCCCACCATATGTGGCATATATGGTCACACAAGCAAACACACATGGCAGTACTGTGAATGATACACCTGCTATATGATGATACGTCTGACAGACATGCAGCAGTATTGGCCGCATTATGTGTACCAATGCTACCTTCGGCAATTGTGCTGCTATATGCACACGGGAGGATGTAAGTGTCACAGTTGTCAAGTGACTTACAGTCAGTAATACCCTGGCCACTGTGTAGGTTGTATGTCTTCACAGCCAAGTAACAGTAACATAGCGTACTGTTTGCACATGTAATGGTAGGATGGTTTGTGACACAACTGTGAGCCGTCTTTGGCAAACATCCATCTGCAAAGGTGGATCACCACTTTATGTACACACATCCATCCATACCTGATGTACATCCTACCATACTGTCAGTATGTCACCATATACAGGTGTCAATGATGGTGCTGCATTGCAACTGCATGTTGTAGTTAGGCACAGATGAATTACATACATCAGCTACTGCACATGCATGGTAGCTGCATGCACACCACTACATGTACATGTGTGTTGGTCCTACATGCCTGTCATGTAGCCATGTTTGTATGCATTGCAATTGGTGGACATGTGTGATGACATACATAACACATGGACTGTTGTATGATATGATGGTTGTTATGGGTAACTAGTACAGAGGGAATGTTACCTCGGTCAACATTGCCACCTTATGTACTGTTAGCATTCAACAGCCATGGACCTACCTTCCATGTGCATGCATGTGATTGCTGTAGCCACTTGTCTGCATGGAGGACAGCAAAAGCTATGCTATGTACATATGTGTTGAGTGTGTGTGTGGTTCATGTACATATCCACTGTGATTACATGTACGTCGTATCCAAACATGTGCGTTCTTTGGTGTACAGTGATGGTCATCTGTTACAGCTGTGGAAGACCCAGGGCCCCTGTTATGTGTAGAGCCAACCTGGTTATGAACATTGGTATCATTGCATTGCATAACACATGATGGAACCTTGTCAGTACATGTGTAGTCTGCACAGTTGCTGTAGTCCTATGTACAGTCCACTGGTCATGAGTCACATGGTGTTGTGGTAATGTATGGATGTGTGTTGCTGGTCCAAGGACATGGTGATGTCTGAGGGCTACATAGTAGAATGCGGCATTTACCTCTGTGATCTGCACCTGAGACATCTGTGATGGCTCTTGAGTGTGTACTGGTCAGTACTGTACATGTGAGTGGCCTTCATGTACGTGGGGACAGTAACACCATACTGTGCCCTTCCGTGTTTATGTGCCCTTCCGTGTTTAGAATCCATGTGCATGCAAGACAGCCCCTTTGCTACTACTAAGTGTGTGAGCATGCCCAGTATGCCGTTGTGTAGATGGACACACAGTACATTGCAAACTGTGCCCTTCCGTGTTTAGAATCCGTGTGCATGCAAGACAGCTCTTCGCTACTACTAAGTGTGTGAGCATTCCCAGTACGCCATTGTGTAGATGGACACACAGTACATTCCAAACTGTGCCCTTCCGTGTTTAGAATCCGTGTGCATGCAAGACAGCCCTGCACTTCTACTAAGTGTGTGAGCATGCCCAGTACGCCGTTGTATAGAAGGACACACAGTACATTCCAAATGAGTGTGTGATACTAAGTGTGTGAGCATGCCCAGTGACACCTTGTGTCGGTGATGTGCCTCTGTGGATGGGCATGGCCATTGACATCCTGTATAGCGATGGTTGTCATCCAGGCAACAGATGTCCATAGCCCATGTCAGGATGGATTCCTACATTGAACACACTGGTAGACTGTCTTGAAGGGTGTACTGTCTGTGGCGCATCTCGTAGTGTTGTAATAGTGCTTGGTAGATAGGCAGTTGTCCCACTCACACCACTGCTGTTTGTTTGTCTACGTCTACCTTGGGACAATAATAATATGTCGGATGCACACAGTGCACCTCTTATACATGGCCGAGCACAGGTAGTGTCATGTTTGGCATCCAATGTACTGTGTGCGGGTCAGAGATGGGAAATCCGTGGGTACCCACTGTGTCAGTGCATATGCCTTGTGTTGCCTCTTTGCCAAGGGCAGGTCATACTGTGCACGGGCTTTCGCCGACAACATACATTTGCTATGCTAATAGCTGCGTACACCCGCTCAGGCCCACTTGCATCTCCTTATTCTGAGTTACATATGTTTACAGGCACTTCTTTGGGATTACATGTGCCTTATTCCTTATGAAAGTACCACTTTGATGGAATCTGGTTAACGGACCCATGCAAACGCAATCACCTTTATATGTATAAATGTTGGCTTTACAGCACAGAGGCATTCATTACAGAATTAATATGTGCTATAGTCGCACTTGAACCGGGAATGCCTTTACGTTGGGCGGATGCTGTAACCACTACACTATTGTTGTTCTGGCTCATTTATATGTTTACCCATGGTTCACAGCTACTCTGACATATGCCTCACTGCTTCCCTTACACAGCAGGCATCCATTCTCCTGCTGGGAAAACCGCAGTACTACACTTAGGAAATTCCCTGTTTCCTACTGCTCTGGACCCGTGCTGCATGTCTACTCACTCCAAGGATATTCAGAACTCCTACGCTTATAGTCCTTGCACATACGCGTGTTTGATTGTCAGGGTGTTCATGTGCTGGTCCGGGTTTAGGCTTGGCTGACTGGTGACTAGAACTGCCATGGCACTGTTCAAAGATCAGATGTAGCACATGGACAGAGTTAGTCCAGATTTTAACATTCTACCTATGTTTACAGATGCAGGTGTTTGGGCACCTCTGACAACATTATTAGGTCGGTGCTACATAATTTAGGGTGGGGTGTGGTTCCACTACATAATGCAGGTTGGGGGGGGGGGTTCCACGTGTTTCCCTTCCCATTTGACTATTTCATTCATTTATAGATACAATGAATATTATTCTGGACATCAGTTATAAATTCAGTACAGGTATGCAATAGTCCTGTCAACAGATGTGACGGTTGGTGTACTTATGAGTACAGACCTCTGTGATACTCGGGGACTCATTTCTACAGTGACAGGGACAAAGCTATGACAACTTAGGGACAATCACGGACACTTCTACCATATTAGTACTATTAACTTGGAACGTGTTGACAGATTCGTAATACTACTACTTTTCTGCAGTTAAATGCATCTATTACTCTTCATTGTTGTAAGTAGTCATTCTCATTCAACACCTTTCCTCCAATGGTCACTGGCTTTGTGAGTGGTTAAGAGGCTGGCCAGTTATTGTGCGAATGCTCTGACCAATGGTAGCATTGACATTGTCATATGTACAGGTTGGGATGTATTCTGGGGACTAGGGTTGCCACCTTTTCAAATGGCCAAGATGGGACATTTTCGGAACACACATCAGATTTTACAGGCCGACACATACCCACGGTCAGTACAAAGGATAGAACTTTACTTATTTGCCTACATAAAAGCCTGTTGTTGTAGCAGTTTAGTTGCTTATTCTGTTTCTTGTAACATTTAGGTATTTTAGATACAGAAATAATTATTTTATGCAACTATTACATAACATATGGGACATAATTATGTCCTACAATCTCAGGACATGTGCCATTTTTAATATATTTTGTCAGGACACAACTGTCCACAGAGGGACTGTCCCTCACAAAGTGGGACAGATGGTAACCCTACTGGGGACACCAGATTGTTTGGGCCAACACATAGCCACGGTCAGTGCAGGTTTAGAACATTCATTTGTTTCCTAGCTGTGAGCCTATACCTTTGGCACTTTTGTTGTTAGCCTGTTTCTTGTACGAATTATGTTTATTCTATCCTGACGTGACTGCTTTAGGCAACTGTTACATGCAGTATGGTACATAGTTATTTCCTACAATCACAGGACATTTGGCATTCTATCATTGCTGGTCAGGTCACACCTACACACACATTACTTGTCCCTCACACAGTGGATCAGGGGGTATCCTGTTTACGTCAGTGCCTTCATCACCCTTATACCATGTGCCACTATGCGAATGTGTGCAATATATTCTCTCGCTTATTCGTGTCGAGACACGTGTGTCACAGGCAGGTGTTTGATCCTGGGTAGTAGGTTCTGCATGACCATCTAGGGCTGGACAGTCTTGTGCACTACTACTGCACATTCTAACTTGTAACCAGATATCTACAGGACTGGACATCGTGTCCTCATACTCATTCTAATGTTTACACAGGTTACTTATCCCATGAGGGATATCCCAAAAATTTAACAAGACCAAAACAAGACCAATACCGACCATTCTTCTGGCATTATGAAAATGTGCTGGGGGTTTTACATGCAAGGGATACATAGTTTGCAATCCTGAAACTGCCTAGAGTGGCACTACCTACTACATATGCGTAGTGGTCACTATGTGTAGATGTGGCTGCGCCAAACTAGTAGGCCAAGTATGGCTGGATTTGGTGGATGTTCAGATATGGGGGTGGGTTGTGTGCTGTGGAGGGGATGCTGGATAGTCCATTATGCATCCAGGTGTGTTGCATTTGATATGGCCAGTTCCATCAGGACCAATCTGTAGGTATGTGCCGGTAACATTTCTGTACATTTGTATCGCACATTTTAATATTCATATGTTTGTGGGATTGTGTTCTACAGTATGGCCTGTCTGGTTGTATTGCAGATGTGTATACATGTTTTTGTGTTTCTTTCTGCTTCACCTGTTGCTCCCTCATACACCTCCGGTTCACCTATTCTGCATACGACACAGTGTCACCTTGGAGGATTATACCATTACCCACCCCCCCCACACATGTATTCCTGACACTCCATCCATCACTGCTTTGGTTGATGGCCCATGACACGGTCAAGGTAACACATTGCATACCCTACATATGTCGGGTACCTGTATGGTTGTGTGGACTACCGTGCCATGTTTGACTTTCCACATGCTATACCTCATGCACATAGGTACACACCCATACTTAACTTTCATGACATGGTTGGTATATCCGGTTAATACCCGTTCAACTGTGACACATCCTGACAAGTTCGGCTTGGACCACTGATGTGCGGATTTTGGCCAACTGTTCTAATCATTGGTAGGATGCCACCTTTTCCTATGTCCAGGATGGGATATATTCCGGACACATATCCGAATGTACTGGACAACACATAGTCACAGTCAATGCTATGGATAATACTGTTCCTTTCAGCCTACATGTTGCCTTATTGTTGTAGCAGTTTATATGCTCCTTCTGTTTCATTTACATGCTTATTCTATTTCCTGTCACATTTGGTATGTGAAATACAGACATACCTATTGTATGTGACTATTACATGCGTTGTGGGATATAATTCGGTCATACGGTCGCTAGATATTTACATTTATCGTGTTTTTTGTTATGGACACATCTGCCCAGCTGTGTACCCTCCCTCACAATATGGGTCAGCTGGTGACCCTGACCATTGGGCTGGACGTACCTATTGGCGGCGCGCTAACATATGATGCATTTCCCTTCCACTTGGTATAACTATCTACACTGCATTGGACTACGGGCACACAGTTTTCAATGTCATTTGTTCGCGGGATAGGGACCCATTATTCCCTACCATGCATTTGTGTTTGCTTCTTCATTTTGTGTTCGCAGGAATTGTCTTGCATGCTTTGCATACATTTCAGTATCCACCGACACTGACAGATGTGATTACTATTGCTTGCAAATTGTTATATGCAAGCATTTTAGGTTGCACGTTGACAGCTGACATTTCCACGCCTCCGTGCGGCACTTCGACACGCCCTATGCACTCACGCTCCTTTCCTATGCACGTGGCTGTGGCGGCAGCGCGCCTTCATTAATATGCATTTGGCGCTACTGCGCCATCTTCATGCCACACGGTCGGTGCAAGCCTAACGCCGGCCTTGCGCCGAGCTTCATGAATCCCAGGGATATATATATATATATATATATATCAAAGTACTAGTATAGGGATAATGGGATATCACATACATAATATTGTGGACAAATTGAGAAAATTAAGGAATATATAGAGACACTGCTCATACAAGTACACACACTGGATACAGTAATAGTGGTGGCATGACATACATGATGTGAAAGGTAGAAAGTGAGATAGTTAACACATCCTAAATCAGCATGTAGTGCGACCCACAACTGAACTGTCACATTGAACAGAAAATTAATAGATTATGCCACAATATAATGGTACATATTTAAAAATATAACAGATAAGATGTAAGTACACAGGAGATACGGGACATGTATGTCTATAGACATGATTACATATGTGTGAAATGATGACCATGCATGAGAGCTACCTCTTATAGGTTCATAGGTAGGTACTAGGCTATCGGCCCTAGGGCCCATACAAGCCTAGCCAAAAAATGTACCCTGGCTTTTGCCACCCAAGAAAATTATTTTCCTGTGCTCCTGTCAAGCAGAGCCACAGAAGTGATCCCCGGGGTGAATTTCCCATCCATTCATCAAGATTTTTCTTGAAGAGTGCTAATGAGGAGCTCTGTTTGACATAGATAGGTAGTCTGTTCCAGAGTATGGGAAGTCTCTGGGACAGGAATCTATCCCTTCAGCATGTTCTGTTTATTGTGGTGACAAGGTTTAGGTCCCTAGAGCGTGTAGCTCGGAGGGATTGGGATTTCTTTAAGTGGAGCATGTCCCCAGCAGCTCTGGGTTTGACATAGCTTTGTATGTTAGGCAGAGATCACCCCTGAGTAGGCGATATGCGATGGAGTAAAGCTGTAGTTTTTTGAGACGGTCTGCATAGGGCATCTGTTTGAGGCCAGTAATCCTCTTTGTGAGGTATTTCTGTGGTCTTTCCAGTTGTTGTAGATGTCTTGTGAGGTACATACCAAAAGGGGCGTTGTACTCTATAATGGGTCTAATGATTGATGAGTAGAGGGGAACAATGACCTCTTTTTTTCTGGATGAGAATCCTTTTGTGATGAGATGAGCCACATAGAAGGATTTCCTGACGACTGTGGCGATGTGATTATCAAAGGAGAGACTACTGTCCACCTGTGTCCCAAGGTCTCTTATCACATTTTCGGCATTAAGTAGACTATCAGCTATGTGGTAGTTCATGGGTTCAGAGTTTTTACAAAAGGGGATGACAATACACTTTTTGGCATTGAGCTTCAGGCCATGGCTTTGACACCAGGTATCTGTCTCAGTGAGGCCCTTTTGTAGTTTGTCCACATCGTTAGGAGTTTCAATTATGGCTCCTAGCTTGCAGTCATCTGCAAACTTTGTTAGCCAAAGACCTTCTGTGCTGGCCTGCACTTCAGAGAAGTAGATACCAAACAGGAGAGGTCCCAGGACTGAACCCTGTGGTAGCCCTCTTGTCACTGGTCTGATACCAGATTTGGAATCCGCTACTTTCACAGTGTGGGTTCTGTCCATGAGCCAGTTGGCAACCCATCTTGTGACATAGGGATTTATACCTAGTTTAGTGAGCTTATCTATAATTCCAGAATGGGGGATGGTGTCGAAAGCCTTGGCAAGATCTAGATAAGATGTGTGAACCATTTTACCCTCATCTATGGCTTTGGTGACTGCTTCAAAGAAGTCAATCAGGTTTAGGAGACATGATCTGCCTTTTACAAATCCAAACTGGGTAGGGTCCAGAGTTTGGAGATTACCAATGTCTTTGTTTATGAGTTCCACAATGATACGTTCCATGGCCTTGCAGACCAGGCTCATCAGGCTAATGGGGCGGTAGTTCCCGGGGTCCCTAGTGGCTCCCCCTTTCTGGAGTGGGATAACTGTCACTGTGCACCATTCAGTGGGTACAATGCCTGAGGTGAGGCTATGACTGAACATGGTACTTAGGTAGAATGCTAGTTCATTCTGTAGTTTGTGTAGAACGCAGCCTGGGATATTGTCAGGTCCCATGGATGCTGTGTTCTTGGCTTTGGAGAGTGTGTTTTTTACCTGTGCAGCCGTGATTATAGGAACTTTGCATTCTTCAGGTATAGAGATGGGCCCTCTAGGGGGTGAGAGGGGGGCTAGCACTGAACTTATCTGCTAGGATGTTGGCATTATCAGTTGGTCCTGTATATTTAGTGCCATTGTGCTGTAACTCAGAGCAGATCTGTGTGTTCCCATTTAGATTCTTGACATAGCTATAGAATGCTTTGCGGTTGTCTTTAGAGTCAGTGGTAATTTTGTTTTCATAACTAGTTTTGGAGGATTTTATGAGGGATCTCAGCCTCTTACTGAGGTTGACCAGGGAGTTCCTCCAGTCATGGGATTTTACTCTTTTATGCAACAGTTTCTTTCTTCTCTTGTAGAGTTTGTTTATGACAGAGGACCACCAGATTGGCTTCCTTTTTTTGGAGGATAACATCTTGGTTCTATTAGGGATAGCATGATCCATGCACTTGTGTAAGTGCTTATAAAGTGCATTTCTGTAGGATTCGGCAGTCATACCTCTATTGTCCGTCTGCATGGGTGTCATGAAGTTTGCCACTTCTGTCTTAAGAAGTGTGAAGTTGGCTTGGAGAAGTTTTTTACGATGGTTTCCCTAATTGGGGCTGGGGGTGGGATGTGGATGTCTAGGCTGATTAGCTTGTGGTCGGATCTGACCAACTAGGAATTGACCTCTGGTGTGGAACACCGGTTTCCGATGTTGGTAATGACCAGGTCTAGGATATTGCTGCCCCTGGTGGGGGTGTGAATAAGTTGATCCAAGGCATTGGAATTTATGAATTCTAGAAAATGTTGAGCAAAAGAGTTGGTACATGAGTAGTTTTCCCAGTTAATGGTGAGGTAGTTGACATCGCCCATTATTAGGGTGTTGGGTTGTACCCTAATACTTTCCAGTGTATCAAGAAATGAGGAGTGTGAATCCTGGGGCATGGTGGGGGGTCTGTAGCAAGCTACAATTTGGATTGCGGTCTTGCCCAGAGTTAGTTGCACTTGGATAATCTCGGATGCATTATGCTGTGCAACTAGCCTGGAGGTGTGGATATCCTTAATGAATATGGACACGCCTCCACCTTTAGTGCTTCTTTCTGGGTTAGGTGGCCAAAATGTGTGGTATGAATTGAAGCCTGGTAATGCAGGGGAGCTCCCTGGAGCTTTGAACCAGGTCTCTGTCACTGCACAGATGTCAATGTTCTCCATTTTAAGGAGTGCCTCGAGTGAGTGCATTTTGCGGTTTAGACTTCCAGCATTGAGCAGCATTACCCTCAGATTTTGCTTGCTTGTACCTGTTACGGTGGTGAATTTGTCATTTGAACCTTGCCTAAAAAAGGCACTATAGGGGTGGCAAGAGCTTTAGCCAGTATCTGGAATCCTAAGGAAAACAGGTGCAGGCCATCTCTGGCAAAGCATCGTGGACTGTCGATCATGTCGTCCCAGGCAGACAAATACTGGATCCCCTTAGAATGACACCAGAAGCTTAGCCAATTGTTGAAGTCAATCATTTTGTCCTTGTACTGTGGTATCATTCTGGGTGATGGCAGGATGCTACTCAGGGTTAGGGTCATACCTACCTGGGATACAAGATCGGAGAGCTCCTCCATGTCCCTTTTCATGTAGTCCAGAGAGGTACGTCTCAGGTCATTCACACCAACATGGACAATGACAGTTTCATATTTGTACTTATTGTGGAGTGACCTGAGTGCATGCATTATGTGGGAGATCCTGGCACCTGACAGGCAGCTAACAGTAACTTTCTCCTTAGGAGGAGTAAACACAACACAAGTGTACCTAATGTCAGTATTGCTTAATGATAACTGCTGCATGCACTGTTTCACTTTATTTTATATGTAAGGAGTCTAAAGCAACTGTGCTTGTGTAAGCATTATGTTACATGTGTACTACCTACTGTTACCATACATACACAGTCAATACAGTATGGCAAAGTATACCTGTTAAGGCAGTGAACTCTCATGCTATAAACAGAAAAATGTCTCCTGAATTGAACATTATTTAACATATCATAATGCCTGGATCACAAAATGTAACATACCTCACAGACAGGTGCAACAGTACAGACAGTAAGTGAACTGTTGAAAATGTTACATGTTATGCATACAACCGATGTACACTGCCCTATAACATTGTTGGTATCCTCTGCACATTGGCCACCACCACTTTTGTGTGGCCATCAGCAGTTGCATGCTGTCACAAGCAAATCCTCAGCATTTTTTGCACAAAACAACTAATGGCGATATTTATTCCACATCATTGATTACTTATGGTGCTTTGTGCTAAATGTAAGATAATGGAATAGATTATCATACTGTGTATGCACATAAGGAGGTACAGCTATTACTGGATGCATATCACCTACCCATCCCAAAAACATAAAAAATCATAACACAGTTCCAATAATACTTTTTGTTCTCACTAAGTAGCATGGCACATGTCACTATCTGTTGAATATGACACTCTTGCCTGTTACTACTATCTTGTGAAGCAAACAATAAAATGCATACACTACTGGATTTGAACACATGCAATGCACATCACGTTCATCTTGACCTGTGCATATGCCACATAAGAATTAATATCACAGTTGTCAGATAACACTTACTTAAAGGCATAAACTAAGCATTGTGTTTGACTGCATATGGCAAACTTGGCCTTTCTCTCCCATGTGTAAATGCTTCCAGTGAGTGGAATTATAAACATTAATTCTATTGGAGAAGCCAATCCTGCCTGTTAACATTCTCTTACACACTCAGTAGATAGATCTTGCCAGACTCAAATACCTGCCTGTCTGAGTTCATAGTATATAACACTGTCTATCAACCAATGATGCTATATATGAAAGTGTATCTGAAGTTCCACAAATTATACACGTGAAAGGATTACATCAGCAGTGTGATGTAATGGTGCTGACTCCCCTAAAATGTACTCTTGTTGTTGTTTGTCTTTTGGTTTTTCCCGGTAATGGGTCACCACAGTGGAACTCCGGTCCGCTAATGATTGGCAGTAGATTTTTATGAAACACCAAAGTGCCAGCTCGATGCCCAACCTTCAACGAAGGCATGCCCATTTACACACACATGTCTTTTGAACACTACCCAACCGAGGGGAGGACATGCAGACTCCACACAAAAGGCACTCCCAAGCCCAGCCGAGAATCGAACAGAAGAACCTCTTGCTGTGAGGTAACAACGCTACTGCCATACCACCGCGGCATCCCCTAAATGTATTCTAATGGTCCAAAACCCTTTAACCATGTTGGTGCTAACACAAGAATGAGTCTGCCATATCACCATCTGTAGGGTAAGCCAGTCATGTCTGTCACTATTCTCTTTATACATACATTACCAGATTTCTACTCCTGATTACTCAGGCCCATGCTGTCTAGAACTGCTTATTAACTGCTAATGTCATGGAAGAAATCATAAGTAGAGATGTCAAAAAGCAAACACGTGAAGGGATGAATTCTGTGGTATGTCTGAAGCTATGTATCTCACCTAAAATGTATCTGAGTGATCAAAATACTGTAGCCGTGTAAGTGTTACCCTCTGATGAATTATCCACATTACATTTGTTGCTGAAGCCATTGCTATCAAATTTCAGTCATCTGTTAAGCAACTACTGCAGTGAGACATTGCTGGAATTGAACCACTGCCTATCTAAGTCCACACTCTAAAGAGTCATGCATTAACTGCTTCTTTCACAGGAGACTGTAAAGTATAAGTAACAAAAACACATACTTGAAGGTCTGAATTAAATATTGTTTTGAATGCTCATGTGTCCTCCTAAAATGTAGTTTGAGGACTCAAAATCCTTTAGCTATGTTAGCCTTCACACAAGTCAGAGTCAGTCATATCACCATTTGTTGCATAAGCCATTTCTGTCTGTTACTGTTGTTTTTCACACATCCATTACTTATACATTGTCAGATCTGAATCCCTGCTTATCTAGATACACACTCTATAGAGATGTGTATTAACTACTCATAGTGAAAGTTTAACACTTTTCTCCCTCTTTATTATATTTAGTATTTAATGGTTTGTATTATAAAGAAGTGAAGTGGCAGCTAAAGCTGTCAGTGGACAAGCCACCAGGTTTAAATGAACTTAAGTGCTTTTTAAAATTGTATCCTATTTAGATTTTTACATTATTTTTGCATTAAACTATAGTTGCATTGTAGTATTTGTAATCAAGTTTCTTTTTAAGTATATTATAGTTTAAATGCTTTACATTATTTTATATTTTGTATTAATTTATCAACTGGTAGCTGATTGGTGATTGTTTGATCACATGACATATGATGATAGTATTCTTTTCTGGGAAGAGTAGAATGCTCACTTCTGAGGAAATTCCTAAATACGGTAAGGAGGGATGGAAGTGCTAAATTAAATTTTGAGTTGCTGTATTTTGTGGCAATTGATGCTTTGTTGTGTTTAGGTTGTGTGTATCATTTATTGATGCACACCAAGTTTTGTTTTTATTTGATTTAGTCATCCGGATGTTTAGCAATAAGCCATGGAAGACAAACTATAATCAAATAATGACATCTAATATATCAAATAATACCATCTTATATAGTTTTGGTTGATCTTCAGAGAATTTGGATTTGAATGTCACAGTTCATACCTACTCTGGAAGACTTTTTGGTGCTCATGCAGTCATTTTCTGAATTGTTGGCAAAAACACAGATGGTGTTTAATTCTTTAGTTAAACAGTCCCCACTGTTCCTGCTTCTGTTCTACATACAGTTTCCAACAGTGGCCTGTCTGTGGTCAGAACAGATGTCACCTTAGTGGCTAGACAGTCAGTTTCCAGTAATCCGGGGATTAAGCAGTATATGACAGCTGGTGTTAATCCCTTTTATAGTGGAAATTGACAAGGAAACTATATATCATACGAGACAATCCCTTAGAATACTGAAAAAGTGTGTAAGTCAAATATATTGATTTGGAATGTAAACTTTTAAAACATAGAGCCCTTGAAGTGTTTTATTTAGAGCATTACATACAAAGTGGGCAAGTGCCTATGGACTTGTGGCTGTACAAATTTCTGAATGATATTTAACATGATCTCAAACTTTACAAAGACCATGTTGTGGTATACAATGCTACAGGTTTAAAGAGTGCTAATGTTATTGGTAATGCACTACAAAAGTAAAACTGATAAGCTTAGAAGCCAGATTAAAAGCTTTGACACTAGTGTCAGAAACAGTTTTTTTTTGGCAAATACAAGTATTTGGTCGATAAGATGGCACCTAAATTAGATCAGCAAGTTACAACTATTGTTGATAAAAAAGAAAACACTTCACCAGAGATACTGGCAGTTACAAGAAAAATACCTCTTACCCTTTACCCAAATGCAATAAGACAAACAGTAACTTAAAAGTTAGTAGTGTTGTAGATGTTTTTTCTTTCGAATGTCATATGGACAATATCAATGGTGAATTACCCGTGCTCCTGCATAGCTTTGTTAGAATAGCAACTCAACAGCAGCAGGTTTTTCGTCACTTTGCTGAGCAAAGTCTAAATTCACATTAAGAGTCTACCCCTTTTCAATACCATCAACAGAAGGGAAAACGGACAGAGTCAAATGCCAAGTGAAAGCACATGGGAGAGGTAAGTAGAAAAATGAGTTTTTCATTGCCCTGTTTTCAATTTAAATATAGTTGAATTAAATAATAAACATTATTCTGTTCTTAGTAATGGTTTTACTTTTATTCCTACTGCAAGGGCTGATTTAGAGTCACTTTTAATTGAGTTTAAATTGTCTGTTGGACAGCTGAATTTAAACTATATTTTAAGAGATGTAAGTCAGTTTAACAATGGTGACACTGATCTTTTATGTAAAAGAAGTATCTTTAATCCCGTTTTGCATAAGAACTTAGCAGTTTTTCACAATGCTTGTAATGTGGATTTCAGAGAATTTTTGCAAAATAAACCTGTTGTTAAAAGATTTAATTAAACTTGTCAAGAAAGGGATGCATTATATCATGACTGACAGGCTAATACAGCTCTTAGAATAGTGAAAGCCATTAAATGCAGTATAATAGTTATAATGGATGCTGAAGGTTATAATAGACTTTGTAAGAATTATTAGCTGATTTTGATTGTTAGCAGGTAGAATATGTAGTTATGGTGAATTATTATACTTCAGTTGATATTAACATTTGATTTATTGATTCATAGGATCATAGGAGGCTACTAGGCTAATGATCCTAGGGCCCTTATAAGCATAGCCACATTTTACCCTTTTTTTCATGATTAGAACCTCAGTACTTTGACCCAAACATGAATCCCTTATGTTTTCCCACTGGGCCAGTGCTCATAATAAAGATTCCACCATTTATTATTTACAAAAGAATTTCATCTCACTCTGTGGTATGAGTTTCTATTACTTCATTTTCTTATCCAACAAACAACTTTGCCTGTTAGCTCACTTGATCTTTTTCTTCTCCTCCTCAGCTCTTTGCCTCACCTGGGAGACACACAGAGAAGAGAAAACAAACCACACATAGTGAAACACCTTTATTAGGCAACCTGCAAAAGTTCCTGTAGTTACTGGGCACCTCTTTAATTTCTAGCTCACCTTACAGCATTTGAGCCTGGTGTTCATTTATTAAGCCATTAATACTGACTCTGTCATCTGCCTGGGTTTGGATCTAACTAGACTTCCTATGTCTTCCTTATGCACTTGGGCTACATCTTAGACTACTTCTTCATCCACTCCACTCCATTCCTGTAGCTCCTAATCTTCCATTAAGTCACCTTCATTGATTTACAGCAATCTTTTCATTTTGGTTTCAGGGATCTTTAATGGGGTTTTGTCCTTCCATTCCTTTCTCTCAATCCGTATCCATATATCCTCTCTAGCAGGGGTGTTTAGTGCCACCTTGCGTATCCCTAACATATATAAAATGGTGACTCAGCTCATCTTTCTCCTCTTCTACTTCAAAGTGAGTATATTTACCAGCCCCTCTTCTTCTTCCCAGTAGTGGAATCATAGCTTACCCAACTGCTTACTCTGTCAAGATGCTTGCTGCTGTACAACCGTATGCTTCCACAGTTATCACGTCCTCCCCATAATATCCTCTCCGGTCCTCTGCCAGGGACTATTTGTTCACATAATTTATTAGTGTACTTTATTGTTTCAGCCTTGGACTTAGTAGTTTCATCTCTACTATGGTAATAATGTGCTGTTTCCATCACTTAACTTTTATAATTGCAGGGAACTCTAGGTGGCCTACACCCTCTCTTGTTTTATTGTGTACTCAGTAATTATAAAAAAAAAAAATTAAAAGTATTCTGCCACCTTGACTTTCAAATGCCCCATTATCAGACCCCTTTTCAAGGGGAGGTTACATTGAATTTTCTTTATTTTAATTTTTTATGAATGAACATCCAACACTTGGTAGGGTCTTTGATATCCTAAAAATTTATAAAGATGATGTTGCACTTTCATTCAAACCATTCAGACCTACAGTGGAAGTACATTGTGGTAAAACTGAAACTATGGCAGTATGTTTAGATGCTATATTGAATCTTATTGTTCAAAAGTCACAATTTTATATGCAAGACTCATGGAGTTTAGATTTGTTAAGGCAATATAGGTTCATAGGAGGTTACTAGGCTAATGGCCCTAGGGCCTTTACAAGCCTAGCCAAGTTAATGCCTTAGGTATAGAGATATGGTCTCTGTTATAAGCAGATATAAATCATTACCGATTGCCCCTATCCAAGAATGACACAGGTGAAACCCCTGGAGTGAATTTGCAGTTTCTTATCCACTTATCCAAGTTGCACTTAAAAAAAGGTTAATGAGGGGCGCTGTTTAACCTATATTAAGATTTGACTTACAAATGTGCAGTATTTCCATTAAGGCAGGATCAGAGGTTGCTCTGTATGCAAGGCACTGGTTGCCTCTGAGTAGTCTATATGATACAGAGTATAGCGATAGTGATTTCAGTCTGTCTACGTGAAACATGTGCTGAAGACCATGAATTTTCCTTGTGAGGAATCGCTGAGGTCTCTCCAGTTGCTGCAGGTGCCTGATTAGGTACATACCAAAGGGAACATTGTACTCTATTATTGGCCTGATGAGGAATGAGTACAGGGGGTTATAACCTCTTTTGTTCTGGAATTTATGCCCTTGCTTATGAGGTGAGCAATGTAAAAGGCCTTCCTTACTACAGTGGAGACATGGTGATCAAATGTAAGGTTGATGTCTACCTGTGTGCCCAAATTTCTCAGCACTGCTTTAGAGATTAGGATGTTGTTATTAATATGGTAATCTGCAGGGAGATCTCCTTTATCAAAGTGGGATAATAATGCATTTTTTTGGATATGTTACTGTGCAGCTAAATTAATAACTGATAAAGTCCTACCACAAAAGCACAGGGTAGTGAGGGAAAGGAAGGGGAGAAACTGAATGCCATCATGGAAATATTGAAAAGAGAAAACTATAAAGCAATTAAGGCAACAAGTGTCACTGTTAGACGACCATAGAAAAAGGAATAGATCAACAAAAATACTAAGAAAGATAGACATGATAAAAGCAATGCACAGTATTAGAACAGATCAGGATCTATTGTGCACTATTGCAAATAAACTAAACATCTCAGCACAGGTGGAAAAACCTAGAAAATACAAATATAAATATAAAGGAAAAGTACAAAACAGGCAATTTAGTGATGACCCAAAAAAAGTTTTATAGAGAATTGGGAAACAAGGTAAAAGGAATTGAAAGACTGACAAAAAAAAGGAAGTAGATACATTTTGGAGAAGTATATATGAAGATCCAGTGGAGCATAACAAAGATGCTAAATGTATAGAAGAAGTAAAAGAAAGAATAAGAAGTTTAAAGGTACAGGATATGAAATGGGATGAAATAACAGCCAGAGAGATTGAAACAAAGTTAAGAAAATCTCTAATTGGAAACCTCCCAGCCCAGATGCAGTACCAAACTTTTGGTTAAAAGTATTAACATCTTTGAGTGAAGACCTAGCCATGAGTAAGAACTATTTATATGTGCACCCTGAACAGACACCAGTCTGGCTAACAACAGACAAACAATGCTCCTACTTAAGAGTGAACCTGCAAGCTACCCCAAAATTTATACACCAATAACTTGCCTTCTGACGACTTATAAACTATACACGGGAATTGATGCTGACTGAGTTTATAGTCATTTTTAAGAAAACTTAATTATGGCAGTAGAACAAAAGGGCAATAAAAGAAAGTCATATGAAACAAAGGATCATTTGTTGTTAAATAAAGTCATAGTGGAGAATTGTAAAAAGGGGAAGAATCTAAGTGACTGACTACAAAAAAGCATTTGATAGTATCCTACATTCATGGATAAATGAGTGCTTAAAAATGTATAAGATACATCCTACACTGATCGACTGGGTTACATTGACCATGAAACAATGGCAGACCACATTGCAATTAAACTGTAATAATTGACAAATTACTATCCCAGGGGTAAAAATTCAAAGGGGGATACTCCAGGGTGATTCTCTGTCACCGTTGCTATTCTGCCTTGCCCTTGACCCATTAAGCTGTTTACTTAACAGCTTAGGCCATGTCTACAGTTTGGCTCCTAGAAAACCACAGAATCTAAAGACTTCTCATCTCCAATTTGTCGATGACAAAACTGTATAGCTCATCAGATGAGGAACTGAAAGCACAGCTGCAGGTTGTCAAAACTTTTTCAGATGATATTAGAATGTCATTTGGCCTTGATAAATTCGCTCTTTCTGTCCTAACTTACAGTTTTGGAGTGACTGATTGCCCCCAGAATGTGTTGGATAGATTAGACATTAAAACAAGAAGGATGCTTCAGGCTCACCAAATGATTTATAAAAATCAGTGCATATCAAGATTATGGGCGGCCATGGTGGTGCAGTGGTTAGCATTGCCGCCTCACAGCTAGAGGTTCTCCGGTTTGATTCTCAGCTGGGGTGCCTTCTGTGCAGAGTCTGCATGTCCTCCCTGTGGTCACGTGGGTTTCCTCCGGGTGCTCTGGTTTCCTCCCACATCCCAAAGACATGCAGTAGGTGAATTGGACACTCTAAATTGGCCCTAGCTTGTGAGTGTGTGCATGTGTGTGCCTTCTGTGGAAGGTTGGGCGCCGGGCTGGCAACTCGACACTGCAAAACTCCACTGCCAATCATGAGTGGACAGATGATCTGCTGTGGTGACCCCTAACCGGTAAAAAGCCAAAAGAAGAAGAAGAAGAGTGCATACCACGACTATATATTCCCCGTTCTGAAGGAGGGATGAGCCTCCTTGAAATTGATTACATGTATACATCTGCAATCATGGGACTGCACACATATCTGCTGACCTCACAAGAACCAAATGTAGTGAAAGTTTGAAACATGAGGAGAATAAATCAAAGATGACTTCCCTGCTTAACTTAGCAGAAGCATATCGGTGTCAAGCAGGAATGGAAATCAAATCAGAAGTAGACAAAAAGGCAACAGCTGAATGTGCCAAAAAAAAAACAAAATAAAGAATATAAGCTGAAGGACCAGATGAGAAGGCAAGACATGTGGAAAATGCATAAATATATTTGCAAGTATAGAAAACTTCTGGAAGAACCTCATGTTGATCAGGAATGAATTCAGGAATGGTTATGAACAGGTGAAGTCAAACCAATAGATGAAAGGTTAATATTGGTGGCACAAGATAGTAAGCTATGTACACATTGGTTTACAAAGTCTATTGAACATGTGGAAGAAGCAGACAAATGTAGGTTTTGTAAAACCGAATTGGAAACAGTTACACACCTTGTTGATGGTTGTGACATACTAATGGCAGAAGGACTGTATACTGAAAGGCATAATAATGTGGCATGTCTGTTTCACTGTGGATTATGCAAACATTATGATTTTGGAGTGGCTGAAAAATGCTGGAAACATGAGCCACAAAGCATCATAGAAAATGAAGTCTACATCACATGGGATCATCCATTGCCAACAATTCAAAAGATAGATGCTAGAAAACTGGATATAGTGGTCCAAGAAACTGGATATAGTAGTCCAAGAAACCGGATATAGTAGTCCAAGAAACCAGATATAGTAGTCCAAGAAACCAGATAGTAGAAGAAGAAAAAGAGAACAGCAAGAACAGCATCGCTCATTGACAATCACCACTACAGTGTCCTGTGTGTCCTGTGAAGACACAAAAATATAAAATATCAGATCTGCATGCAACCAGAAATGTAGAGTACAGGATACCAAGCAGGTTCGATAGTAGTAGGAGCATCGGGTCTTATAAAAAAGAGTCTACAATCATATTTAGATGTACTATGTACTACCACTACACTCCCGGATACAGATGGAGTCATTACTGGGCACGTTGTGGGTGCTGCGAAAACCACTTTTGGCTGACATCAAAGAGTGAAACAGTACTAATTTCATGAACTTTAATCGGACTTTGACTTATGAATGTGGTACATTCCCATCATGGTATTAGAAACCCACAAGATTTGAAGAAATTAAAAAGGATGATAATGCATGTTTTTGCCTTGAGTTTAAGACCATGACTTTGGCAGTAGTCATTGGTTTGCTTAAGGCCTTCCTGTATAATGTTCACATCATTTGGGGACTCAATGAATGTTTCCAGTTTGCAGTCATCAGCAAACACTGGCAGCCACAGACCTTTTGTTTTTGCCTGTACTTCTGAGAAGTAGATTCCAAACAATAAGGGCCCCAGCACTTATCCCTGTGGAACACCACTGGTAATGTGTCTGCTGGTGGAGGTAGACTCTCCTATTCTGACCATATTTGTTCTGTTGGTGAGGCAGTTTGCAATCCATCTGACAGTATATTGGTTGACCCCCAGCTGGGTGAGTTTTTCAATGATGCCTGAGTGGGGGATTGTGTCAACGGCCTTGGCCAAGTCTAGGTAGGCAGTATGCACAGATTTGCCTACGTTCAGAGCTTTAGTGACAGTCTGGAAGAAGTCCACCAGGTTTAACAGGCAGGAACTCCCTTTAACAAAACTACACTGGGTCGGGTTAAGACTTTGAAGGTCTCCTATACCCTTCTTACTCTCTATGATAGATTTCTTAGACATCCAAATTCAGAGATCCCCTGGTAGACTGGATACTACATTGCTCAAGAAATCATCTAAGGTTAATAATATGATACATTCTCATAGTATGCACCCTAAGTTATTAAAAAAGAATGTAATAAAAGGTAATTTTTTTTAGAAATGCAAGGTTACATACAAAGGATAGTGATATGTATGATTCCTTTGATGTTTTGACAAATGAGCTTTGACTGAGAGGTTATTCTGAATGTGACATTCTACAGGTACAGAATGATGTAGCATCATTTAGACAGACTAGAGCAAGACATACTGTACAGTGAGAGATGTAGGTTGTGCATTGCATAAAAGAGACTGTGACAGTCAACACAGAATGTATTTAACATATTTGAGTAATGCCAATTCTATCTGTAGTATCATTAAGAAACATTGGCGTGCCTTGATGTCAGATACCAAATATAGAGAAGTACTTGACAGACAGCCCCGTTTTACTTTTAAAAATGCCCCATCTTTCAAAAATATGCTTTGTTATAAATCACTGAGTTCTGATGGAACAGGCAGGAATGGAACACCTAGGAAGTTAGGTACATATCCATGTAGAACATGCAATGTTTGTAAATATATTAAGACCAATAGTCGGTTTATGCATACTTTTAGTGGATGACTATTTGAATTGAATTGAAACTTTATGCTGATTGTGGCATGAAGGATTTAGTGTATTTGGCTGTTTGTGAAATATGTAATTGCTATTATGTTGGCAAGACCAACAGGTATTTGAGGGATTGTATAAAAGAACATGTATATGCTATCAATAAGTGAGACACAGAAATGCATTGGCAAAGCATATAATGAATGAAGGGGCCATGCATGGTTTTAAATTTATGGTTATTGAAAGATGTTGTATTACAGTTGGAGGGTGTAACATTAAGATTCGAATGGAATGTTTAAAGATTAAATGGAATTTTAAACTAGTAGCCAACAAGGGTAAGGGACTTGATGAACATGTCCCTTTAAGACAGGCTTTGAGATCAAGAGGTCTGAAGCATTGATCTGTTAATGTTTTACACAGATGTACTCTATTTATTTGTGTCTCCTTAATGATTTATAAATCTGAAGAAGCATCTGGTGCAGGTGTGAAAGCAATCATCTTCTTACCAGTGTTTTATCCTTTTTATTGTTTTGTTCTAAGTGTACATATTAAAAGGACTACCGTTTAGCTGGTCTTTGTGTTTCTTTCATAATACTTGGTTTACTTAAGTCAGCTTCTTGCTCTGATTTGTTACTTCTCCATTTTATTTTCGCAATAGAGGAGCTGGTGGAAGGTGGAACTATAGTATTGGACTACGTAACCAGTAAAGAAAGCAGTTTTGCATCTTTTGGTGATCTTAATCATATTTTAGTGGTGAATGGTAACCCTTTGTTATCTTTTGATGTAAGTGCAACCACGGCTGACATCCATAAACCAGAAGTGGAACTAGGAGGTTTAAACAATGCATTTAGACATCTTGAGAATAACCTCTATAGATTCAAGAGGCTGCACTCACAGGGGCTCCATTTTGAAACCTGTATTATGTTTAAAGTTATTCCCAGGGGTCTATATATATGTAAACTGTCCACATATGACAACACATTTCCAGATTTCAAAATAAAAAACTAACCACCAAGGGATAAATTCTCCGAAGCCAGTCACAAAGCAAAAGTAAAATGGATGAATAAATATGCTTAGGAGCAACCCAGCACAAAACAAAGTCTCCAGCATAAAATAAAGTCTCCAGCACGAAACAAAGTCTCCAGCATGAAATAAAGTCTCCAGCACGAAACAAAGTCTCCAGCATGAAACAAAGTCTCCAGCATGAAATAAAGTCTCCAGCACGAAACAAAGTCTCCAGCACGAAACAAAGTCTCCAGAATGAAATTAAGTCTCCAGCACGAATCAAAGTCTCCAGCACGAAATAAAGTCTCCAGCATCAGTTGAATAGCAATCCAGTGATAAAAATATGATAGTATGAAGAATGACTCATTCCAAATAGAACAGGATATCTTTAATTCAGGCACATATAAGAGGTTAGATAAACGCTTTCGACAAAAGGCTTTCTCAAACCATTAGCAAACAAATAGTAAAACCATTAGCTGTCTTATATATAAAAAACAGTTAATTGAATAATTAGTTTCAATGACATCACCACAAATCTTAAAGTCATAAGCTAGGTGAAACAGGCGTATACTAGGACATATTAGATACAAAAATATTAGCATCTATATTAAGTCAAGCTTAAAAATAACACTCATATAAAATTCAAATAAAACATATATACATGGTTTATTTATTTATTTTTTATTTTACATTTGTTGACTGGGATAGTCCGACTGGATGCATGTCCATTTTCAGCGGAGGCCTGGGGAGAAAAGCTCCAAGGTTAAGCAGATACAGCATTACATAATACCAGCATTACATATTACAAACAGACTATTTATAGAGATTACATAAGTAAGCAAGTTAAACAAGTTCCACAGATTAGAGTTAATCCTGAGCGCAAGTCAAGATTAAATTAAATTACACAGTAAACTGTTAACAGATTTTTACACATTCTAGAGAGAGCTAGCCAGGCTTGATACATTGACATAGCCAGTTAAGTGACAAATGTTGTTTGAGTCTAGTTTTAAATTGACCTAAGGTGGAAAGTAAGGTAATATCAACTGGAAGAGAATCTCAGGATCTACTTACATAGTTTGCAAAGAGAGAGTCACCAGATGTGTTATTAATTTTGCTAGTCTGAATTAGTAGTTTGTTAGAGGATTGAAGCGGTCTAGGATTGTTATAGGGGGTGATAATAATTTTAAGTGCAGGTGTATTGCCCGGATTATAGAGGATTTTATAGGCCATAATCAGTTGGTTATACTGGATTAGGCTGGGTAGTTCAAGCCACCCAAGCTGATTTAGATTGATGCAATGATGTGTCCTAAAAAGCAGCCCAGTGGCAAACCTGGCAATGTGGTTGTAGCAAATCGAGAGTTTGTTAAGGACAGTCTTGTTTACATTCGAGAGTAGAGGGGATGCGTACAGAAGGGTTGAAAGAAGGTGAGAGTGAGCAATGGCAATTTTAGCTGGAGGGGTTAGGAAGGCTTTTATTTTGTAAAGTGACCCTAGTTTTTTATTGATGGTTTTGATAGTTTGGTTAACATGTAGGTCAAATTTTAGATTATTGTCTATGATGACACCTAATAGTTTTGTAGAGGGGTCAGGGGAGATTATTGTGCCATTATTTGAATTTATGGTAAAGGTGAAAGTGGTAGACCTACGTGTTGTTGAAAATAACAGCATTTTAGTTTTTTTGGGATTTAGGATCAGACGACGTTCAGAAAGCCAGTTTTCTATTGTATTAAAGGTGGTCTGGGTAGCTGACCATAACTCTACTGGAGATGTGGCTGAGCAAATCAGAGTAGAGTCATCAGCATATTGGATACAGCTGACTTTTGGGATGACAGTATAAAGGTCGTTAATGAAGATGGAGAACAGCAAGGGCCCTATTATAGAGACTTGTGGCACTCCAAGGGTGTTAGTTAGAAGGTTAGAGAGTTTGTTCTGCCAGAGGACAACTTGCTGTCAACCATTCAGATAGCATTGAAACCAATGAAGGGCTCTAGTATCTAGACAGAATGTTTGCAGGGTGTGGATTAAAAGTTAGTGATCAACCATATCGAATGCCTTAGAAAGATCCAAGAAGAGGGCTGAGGATATATAATTATTGTTGCGATTATGGTTTATGGTGTTGGTAAAGGCTAAGAGGGCTGAAGTAGTGCTGTGATGAGGATGGAAGCCATGCTGAGTGCCTGCCATAAGGTGATTCTGGATTAGGTGGTGCATGAGTTGTCTATGAATACATTTTTCCATAATCTTTGCAAGTGGAGAGAGTATAGCTATTGGCCTATAACTGGAGAATTCAGTAGAGCTGCCTATATAAAAGCTGGTTATATCAAAATTATTAATATAATGATTAAGAATGCACTCTGAACATCAAATATATAAAAAATATACTAAATCTATTTAACTACTAATTTCCTATTTTTCAAAACAGGCTTTAATGGAATTTTATCATTCAAGCCTGGACTAACATGTGCTTTGAATGTGATAATCCATTTGATTTCTATTCTTTCCGTATAATTTCTGATATCTCCTCCCCTAGTACTAGGAATGTTCACCTGGAGAACCATGAATTGAAATGTATGTTCAATACCAGTCTCAAGAACATGTTTGGATAAGGCATTGGTACTGGATCGGATACGTATTTGGTATAGGTGTTCTCTTATCCGATCTCTGAGCCTTCTATCAGTTTTACCTACATAGAATGCAGGACAACTTGTACACAATGCCAAATAAACTACATGTTCAGTATTGCAATTAGCTACTACCTCGAATTGGAAGCATTGTGATGTGACTGGATGGACAAACATATTATAAGTATAGATATGAGAACAAAAGTTACAGTTGTTACATGGGAGTGTGCCATTTCCACGAGAATTATTTGAGGCTTCCAGCATATTAGGGTAACATAATATTCTATGCAAATTCTTCTTGCTTTTAAATAGAAATTGTGGGTTCTCACCTACTATTTCTTTAATTGATGGATCAGTAGTCAAGACCTTCCAATGTTTATAAATAATTTCTCTAACATCTTTAAAGTCATTTGTATAAAACATAAAGAATTTCTGCATAACCTTCACTTCATTACCCATATTCCCAGAACTATGGCATCTAGAATACATATCTCTACCAGAGTCAGAGAAATATGGGGATGCTCTCTCACTTCTGTAATGTTCAGTACTTCGATAGCTGTCATGTATTTCCTGTTCATTATATGATCTATCTAACAGTCTCTTTTTAAGATCTATAAGTTCTTGGTCATACCCTTCTTGTGTTGGATTAAGCCTTGAAGCTCTAATAGCCTGTCCTTTAATGATGTTATTAAAGACAAATCTCAGGTGCATACTCCTTCTATGTAAAAGGGTGTTCCTATAACAAGACTTCCTGTACACTCCAGTGTTAAGTTTGCCATTATTCAGCCTCTCTATATAAACATCCAGAAAATTTATCTTACAAGTGGATTCCTCCATTGTAAATTTTAGATAATCTGTAAGTAAATTAATTTCATCAAAAAACATATACTTGTTTGATTGGGAATGACCGTAAACAATGATTTAACATCTAGTGTCACTACGAAATAAGAAGAAGTATCTTCTACTGAGACCATTCTTGCATAAAGGTCTAGCAAGAATTGTTTTGTGTCTTTAGGAAAAAATGGATGCTTATCCACTAAGGGCCTTAAAGACTTCTCAATAAAAACTGAAATAGGTTCGGTGATCCAACCCCTGCCTGCAACTATCGGTCTCATCTTCCGTTTAGCTGGTCTCTGTGTTTCTTTCATAATACTTGATTTACTTAAGCCAGCTTCTCGCTCTGATTTGTTACTTCTCCATTTTATTTTCACAATAGAGGAGCTGGTGGAAGGTGGAACTATAGTATTGGACTACGTACCCAGTAATGAAAGCAGTTTTGCATCTTTTGGTGATCTTAATCATATTTTAGTGGTGAATGGTAACCCTTTGTTATCTTTTGATGTAAGTGCAACCACGGCTGACATCCATAAACCAGAAGTGGAACTAGGAGGTTTAAAAAATGCATTTAGACATCTTGAGAATAATCTCTATAGATTCAAGAGGCTGCAATCACAGGGGCTCCATTTTGAAACTTGTATTATGTTTAAAGTTATTCCCAGGGGTCTATGTATATGTAAACTGCCCACATATGACAACACATTTCCAGATTTGATGAAGGACTGGCAATCACTTAACTTGGAAATTAGTACCAGATACGTTGAATTACTGATAAGATTTTTTTATCATATTGAGACTAACATTTGGACTGAGATCATACGTGATCGGAACAGTAATAGTAATTTCCTTGATTCCTTTGTCTATAGTCAAAAACTTGATTTATTCTCCGATATAGGCACATATGAGAAACAACTCATGGATGCCAAACAGAGAAAACTGCAAAGAGATATTGGTGACTTCAAGGAAAGACACATGTTTTCATGGTTGAGAATGAATAGGAATGGACAGAAAGAGGCAAATGAGCAGGATGGAATGGAGGGGCTTGATGGACATCATTATTCATTAGATGTTAAGAGATCAGCACTGGCTAATACTGTCAGGAGCTCTGACATCACTAATGGCTTTGTTTCTTATACATAAAGCCTTGGACAATTGATCAATGATGTTGGGTCATCCAACAAGGCAGCTAGCAGCGATGCTGTTGATGTTATTGCACCTACCGCAACAGTAGATGGGTCTAATGTTTTGAATGTCCCTAGCTCAACAGTGAGAGGTAACATTTTGGTCGTATCCGATCAGCCTTTTTTACGTTTACAACTGCCGGAACCAGTAACTGTTATGAGGCAGGATGTGAGAAGGTGCTCCAAGAGCAGGAATAGATTCGGAAGCAAAAGACTACAGTTGTCAGGGCAAATGGAACTGGGCCCAGCAGTTCAGAGCAAAGTCCCAAGAACTTAATCATCAATATTTCCTCCTCTAAACTCACAACTCAGCAATATGATGTATTAAATCTTGGCTTGTCTTTTATTCCAGCCAGAGGATCTTGTAAACATGATGTTTTGTTAGATCTTAAATTTTTTGTTTGTACCAGTTCACTTAGATTAATGTTTGGGAAGAGTGATACATCTTCCTCGAAGTTGAGAAACCCTAGCCAGTCTATACCTATAAATCCTCTATTGGCTGAAGTGTTCAATAAATTATATGAGGATGATATATATATATATATATATATATATATATATATATATATATATATATATATATATATGACTTTTTAGTAAGAACAGAAGCAATCATTTTTTTAATTTAATTAAGATCCAGTTTAAGACTCTGTGTGAATTAATCGCATGCAATGCCTTATATATTCATCAAGCAGACAAAGGGGTTGGGTTTGTTGTAATGAATGCTACTGATTTTGATAGAAGTATGCTTACAGCGTTGAGTAGTTCAGTAATGTACACTGAATGTGATAGACTGGCCCCAGTATTTAATAAAATCCATGTAGCAACATGTAGGGCTTGCATGGAATGTATATGTATTTGTGGTCATGGTTATCCCTTGGCAGCGCACCATGCATATTAATGATGGCACATTGCCAAGAGACAGCCGAAGAACACAGTTATTGAATCAGTGTATGGGAGGTGTAGTGCTAACCATGGCTGCAGATGAGGAGAATCTATGCAATGTCCTTTTGTTTTATTTTTAATATATATTTTTTAAAAAAGCAGGTTTGCGTGGCATGGAGCATAGTAATGCCAAGCGCTGTTCACATATAAGATAGCAGACACCTGCCAGACATCTAAAATTAGAAACTGGATGTAATTAATTATTTATTCAAAGGAGTGTTTAAGCATGTCTCAGCACTGCTTATATGTAGCTCAGTGGTATTTGTGAAGGTATATGGGATTTCTTACTATCCACATAGCTAAATGGGTAGAATTATGGCTTCATGTGCAGTAGATCCAGGGTTTGAATACATGGAAGGGGAATACATATATTTAATTTTGATATTCATATTATGCAGAGAATTTTAAAATATGGCCCCAATGTGCTCTGCTAAGTTCTGCTCAACTGTGCTTAGACCTGCTAAGCACTGAATAAGCATGGCAACGGCTGCCAATGTTTGTACGCTGCTCAGTTCTGCTTGGATGGTTTTCACACTGCTAAGCTCTGCTAAGAAAAAGGCTCTTCAAGTTTTTACACTTCTCAGCTGAGCTGCACTGGCTTTTGTGGTGCTAAGCAATGCAGCACTTTTTTTGAATGTTGCTCAATGATGTGTAAGGGTGGGAAAACAGCCTATATTAAGCCCAATCAGTGGAAATACAGCAAAATCCATTGAAGTTCTATCACTGATGGTATACTATGGCTGGCAGTGGTATAGGTGCATGTTTTTGGGCACAGCGTTGGGACATTCTGGAGTCCAGAGCCATGGTCAGAAACTGTTCACATCCCCCTGCTCAGCTGAGCACCATGCCATGCAGACAGGTGCCGCTGAGCTCTAGTGAGCTTACAAGTCCACAGACACCCCCCCTTGATGGCAGCTACCAGCTCTCTGGACACCAACACAGTTCTTTGCCTACATGGCTGGGATCTGCAGACACGGATGCCCATTTATGCTATTCAGTAACCTACCTCATTTGTATATGGATCCGTGCACACAACCTGGAAACTACATGGTTCCAGGACCTGTCTATTTAGTAACAGCACCATCGCACTATTGTAGATACTCCATGCAGGGTCCTATGATACATTACTGTCACATGCTAATAATTTTGGTTTGTACACTCTTTTTTATTTTTTTTTCATAAAAGAATGTTTTCACACTGCAGCACGCTGCACAAACATACACACATCATTAAAATAAAATTATTTTAAATTATTTTCCATACAGTTTTGGACACATAGTGGATAATTTTGCACATATCTGTGTCTGCTATGCTATTTCTGTCCCACAAACTACACTTTTGGAACCCCTGCTCTCTGTTTAAAATCCTGTACATGGAATTTTTTATTTTCATGCAATTCACCTGCTTATGAAGTGATTTGCAGGCCACGGATACTCCCATGTTGGCGTGTGCGTGTGTGTCACCCAGCTATGTTTACTGGATCACAAAGTTGCTTACTTTTGTGTAAGCAGTGTGCCACAATGCGTAAATGGAAAAAAAGTCTAGGTAGGTTTTATTAAATTCTCCCCTGGATGTATATAGATTGAAAATATTAACAAGTATGTTTATGATTTATTGAAGGAAGGTGCCATTAATAAGGAACTATTTGATTATTTTTTGGTTGAGTATCCATTTGTACCTACTATATACAGGCTTCCCAAGATGCATAAGAGCTTGATTAACCCATCCACTTAACCAATTGCTTCTGGTAAGGGGTGAGTAACAGAGCCCCTATCTGCATATGTTGAGAAACAGCTTCATCCCATTGTTAATTGAGTAGACACCATACTAAGGGACATGAAACATTTTCTTAGAAGGTTAGCTAAATGATCAGATACCAACAATGTTGAAGAATATATACTAGTGACCATGGATGTTGTTCCTCTGTTTACTAAGATTCCAAATAAAATAGGCATAGACTGTGTAAGGAATTTTTTGGGTGAGCACTCTGAATGAACAGCAGGACTAATTTATTTGACATGCTCCTTACTTGAAGTGGTTCTGACTAACAATAGCTTTTCTTTTGTTGATAAGTATTATGTTGAGAATGTGGGCCTTGATATGGGCAGCATGTGTGCCAATAGTTATGCAAACATGCTGCTCCCATACAGGTAAGCCATTTATGTTTTTGGTATCTGCAACTCATTTTTTGGGTCCATTCTACACTATGGTCACTTTGTGGATGACGGGTCAGTAGACACATTGAATGCATTTACTAATTATTTTCAAGAAACAACTGGGTTTTTGAGATTCCCATTTGATTACTCAGTCTCTATGATATATTTCTTAGACGTCCGAATTCAGAGATCACCTGGTAGACTGGATACTACATTGTTCAAGAAATCATCTAAGGTTAATAATATGCTACATGTTCGTAGTATGCACCCTAAGTTATTAAAAAAGAATATTATGAAAGGTCAGTTTTTTAGAAAAGTAAGGTTACATACAAAGGATAGTGATATGCATGACTCCTTTGATGTTTTGACAAATGAGCTTCGACTGAGAGGTTATTCTGAATGTGACATTCCACAAGTACAGACTGATGTAGTATCATTTAGACAGACTAGAGCAAGACCACAATGCACAGCGAGAGATGTAGATTGCGCATTGGATAAAAGAGACTGTGATAGTCAACCCAGAATGTATTTAACATATTTGAGTAATGCCTGTTCTGTCTGTAGTATCATTAGGACACATTGCCATGTCTTCGTGTCAGATACCAAGTTTAGAGAAGTACTTGACAGAGAGACCCGTTTTACTTTTAAAAATGCCCCATCTTTGAAAAAGATGCTTTGTTATATATCTTTGAGTTCTGATGGAAAAGGCAGAATGGAACACCTAGGAAGTCAGGTATGTATCCATGTACAGTGTGCAATGTTTGTTAATATATTAAGACTGATAGTTGGTTTATGAATCCTTTTAATGGATGACTATTTGAATTTAAACTTTGTGCTGATTATGGCACAAAGGATTTAGTGTATTTGACTGTTTGTGAAATATGTTATTGTTATTATGTTGGCAAGACAAACAGGTGTTTGCAGGATCATATCATAGAACATATATATATATATATATATATATATATATATATATATATATATATATATATATATATATATATATATTTATGGGTCTACTTAACATAATTGAACATCCAAATATTCGACTTTCATATGGCCGAGACCATATGATTAAACATTTGAATGTTCGACAATGTGAAAAAAAAAAAAAAAATCTAAACAGTGCACCCCCCATGTGGGCTGCATCCCCCCACACCCCCCACTATTTAAATATACTAACTCCGAGATCACACTACATTGCCTTAAAGGGAAATCGTCCCATTCCATGCTCTATGAAGATCCCCATTCAGACTGTTTGAACTTTTAAAAGTTCGATCATATGGTCTCGGCCGAATGAAAGTCGAGCTTTTAAAAGTTTGACCAACTAAAGGGGACCCATATATATATATATATATATATATATATATATATATATATATATATATATATATATATATATGGGATCCAGACACATGCTCGACTAGCATATGTCCGAATCACAAAACATCGAACACACATACACGAAAGCGCTTAACATTGACAAGTGCTTCCGTGTATGTGTGCCTGTTTCGTAGATTGAACTACAGTGCGGGTAAGGGAAAATTCCCTCTGTAGTGCGATCTCTGAGTGAGAATAATAAAGTAGGGGGGTCGTGGGGGGTGCAGGTGGCAAAGCCTCCCTGCAGAAACATAGATTTTGTTTTTGAAGTACAATACATGGAAGTGCTTTTCGATGTTAAGCACTTTCGTGTATGTGTGTTCGATGTTTTGTGATTCAGACATATGCTAGTCGAGCATGTGTCCTAGACCCATATATATATATATATATATATATATATATATATATATATATATATATATACTATCAATAAGTGAGACACTAGAATTGGCAAAGCATATAGTGAATGAAGGGGCCATGCATGGTTTTAAATTTATGGCTATTGAAAGATGTTGTATTACAGTTAGAGGGGGTGATATTAAAACTCGAACAGAATATTTAGAACTTAAATGGATTTTTACACTATCAGCCAACAAGGGTAAGGGACTTAATGAACATTTCCCTTTAAGACTGGCTTTGAGATCAAGAGGTCTGAAACGTTGATTGGTTAATGTTTTAATTAGATGTGCTATATTTATATGTGTCTCCTTAATGATTTATAGAGCCGATGAAGCACCCAGTGCAGTTGTGAAAGTGGTCATCTTTTTACCTGTGTTTTATCCTTTTTATTGTTTTGTTTTAAGTGTACATATTTAAAGGACTTTTGTTTAGCTGATCTCTGTGTTTCTTTCATCTCCTATATCGATGTTGATAGGGCCCATAATGACTCTCTCCCTAGGCTTGCAGATAAGGTTGGTCAGGCTAATGGGTCTATAGTTCCCACAGTCAGTGGATGCACACCCTTTTGTTAGGGGATAATGGTAGCTGTTTTCCATTCAGCAGGGACAAAACCAGTGATTAGGCTGTGGTAACAAAGGCTACTCAAAGGTGTTGCTAACTCCTGTTTTAAACCATGGAGAATGCAGCCTGTGATGTTATCAGGTCTCATAGAGGCTGTTTTTTTGTTCTTGGAGAGAGATTTTAAGACCTGCTATTTAGAGATACTAGGTGGAGAGTAGGTGGTAGGGATGTTTTGGGGTATAAGGGGCGAGGACAGGATGGAGAAGTTTTCACTGAACCTGCCCACTAGCAGGTTGGCTATTTCCACTGGTTCAATATATGTGGAACCATTCACTACCAGTTCATTGCAAATCTGGGCTTTTCCTTTAAGGTTTTGGATGTAGCTAAAGAATGCCTTATGGCTATCCTTAGCTAGGGATGCTTATCTAGATTTGTAGTTAACTATAGAGGATGTTAAAAAGATGTCTTATTTGCGTGTTCAAGCTGAGAAAGGTGTGCTTCCAATTCTGAGATCATTCCTTTTTGCTCTTAGATAGCAATTTCTTCCTCTTGTTATATAACTTGTTTATGGCAGATGTCCAGCAGGCAGGCTTGTTTTTTCATGAGGCTCTTGCTTTGGGCCTATCAGGAATGGCTGAGTCAATACATTTGTACAGATATTTATAAAATTCATTGATGTATATCTCAGTATAGGTATCCCTGACATCAGTGGAAACAAGAGCTTTGAAGCTATTAATGCCTTCTTGTAAGAGGCTGTAGTTGGGTTTGGAGAAGTCTTTTAGCCTAATTTTTCCTGGGGTGGGGGCGGGGGGTCTGATGCTATTGTTACTTTGAAAGAGACTGATTTATGATCGTAGTTCACCAGGGAGGGCTGCACACTTGTGGTGGTGCACAATTCCACCATGTTGGCGAATACCAAATCTAGAATGTTTGGGTCCCTTGGGGGGTGCCAACTATTTACTCCAAGTCATTTAAGTTAACAAAGTCCAAGAACCTTTGGGGTGAGTGTGTTTGTACATGTATAATTTATCCAGTCTATGGATGGGTAGTTAAAGTCACCCATAACCAGGGTGTTTGGTTGTATTTTGAGCGACCCGTGTAGATCGAAGTAGGCAGTGTGGATATCATGGTTCATGGAGGGGGATCTATAGCTGACGATAACTTGGAGAGGGCTCTTTCCTACAGTTATTTGCACATGGAGTAGCTCTAGGGAATCATTCTGTTTAACCAATCGGGAGGTGTAGTTATCTTTGATGAATACTGATACTCCTCCTCCTCCTTCAGTTTTCACGCATTCATTTTGTGGTCTGAATTTGTGGAAGGCATTATATCCCAGTATGGCCAAGGTGCTTTCCACGGCCTTGAACCAAGTCAATGAGACTGCAGAGATGTCTGCATCTTCCAAGGTGAGGAGTGCTTCAGTGAGTGCAGTTTCAGATTTAGACTCCTAGCATTTAGCAGCATAACCTTGAGGTTGTTTTTTGAGGATATTTTTATGTCAGATATTTTGTTTTTGTGTCATTACCTAAAAAGGACACTATGTGGAAGGCAAGAGCTTTAGCCAGTAGCTGTAATCCCAGAGGTGATAGATGAAAGCCATCTCTGGCAAAGCATTGTGGTCTATCAACTATATCATCCCAGGCTGGCAGGTATTGGATCCTCTTAGAATGACATCAGAAACTAAACCAATTGTTGAATTCAATCATTTTTTTGTCTGTATTGAGGCATCATCCTAAGTGAGGGTAGAATGCTGTTTAAAGCTAGGGACTTACCTGCCTGGGACACATAGTCAAAGAGCTCTATCATGACTGTCTTCATATAGTCCAGTGAGGTATGTCTCAATTTCTTTACACCCACATGGACTATGACAGAGTTGTAACAGTGCCTGTTGTTGAGAGAGTTGAGTGTATATGTGCTGTAGTGGACCCTGGTACCTGACAGACAGCTGACACGACCTTTCCTTATCCAACCTGGAGAGTGAGACATGTGTGTGTCTCACAATGGAGTACTACGACTAAAACATTTGATTTTGTGTTTTGCCTTAGGGGTATATTTACTGGAAATGAATGGATACGTTTGGATGTGTACTGTGATTTTCTGTGAATGTATTAAGTGAAGTGCGTTTATGTTTGGGAGGTCTCTGATCTTTGGGTAGGCTTTTACTGGGAACTCTGCATATGTAGGTTTAGGTGTCATATGTGTGGATGATACAACAGATGAAGTGTAGGAACTGACAACCTGCTTTGTATCTGATATACTAATTTGTGAGTGAGAGAGCCTTGATTCTAGATTCTTAATATAGATGCATCTTTCACATATTGAATTTGTGTGAATTAAGTAAAGTGGATTGTCAGTGTACATGAGGCAATTGTTACCTTGCCTAAGGATGCCCATGTCGATCAGGTTGGCTGGAGAAATAGTGTGAAATTGTTCATTCATGATACTAGGTGAAGTACTGCGGTCAGTAACAGGGAGGGGACTAGAAGGACCAGGTATAGCTAAGGGACAAGAAAAAGTTCTAAACTGGGAGGGGCTTAATGGGTAAGACTTGGGGAGGAACCTCAGAAGCTCAGCTGAGTGTCTAACTTGGCAGTGAAGCACAACAGTGAGAGACCTCTGATGGAGTACAAGCAGCTGACCAAGAGAAAATGATCTAAGAGTTGGCATCTATAACTGCCAATGGTATCCTTCACTGTACAGTAGTATGTGGTTATTTGGGTGGTGCATGCCCAGCAAACGCATGCTAATGTGGGCAACAATTAAAAATAAAATAAAACTTATTTCAAGTACTGTACCAATAGTAGCACACTACACTGAGGCCTGGGCCAACAATCACCACTCAAATAGGTCCTTAGATTCACTCTACTCTCACTAGGGTGTAGGGGGTGCCCTCTTTTGAGGAGGAGAGCTGGATCTGTGCTCAGAATCTGTAAAACTAGACTGGGTCCAGCAAATCTGAATCAAGTCTATGCTGGACTAAAAGTGCAGGAAGCAGCAAAAATATTGTGAAATACAGTTAAAAAATAACAGCATACAGTAAAATACAATGCAAGAATTGCAGAGCAAGTAAAAATGCTACTTATTTCGTAGTAGGTGTCAGTGGATGCTTAAGATAACACAAGAGACAATTTGCTTGTTGCTAACCTCTGTACAGCTCTGGTAAATGAAATTAAACTGATTTCAAATACTCTAACCAATAGTAGCACACTACACTGGGCTCTGGGCCAATGATCACCAGTCAGCTAGATCCTTAGCATCAGTCTACTCTCACTAGGGTGTAGCGGATGCCCTCTTTTGTGGAGAAAACCTGCATTAGTGTTTGGAAACTGTAAAACAAATGATATAATGTCTTAGGTAGTGCTATAATGTGTGTTCAGCTACTACTATGCCCACAAAATCTTTGTAATTATGCTACCAAAAATGTTTATGCATTAACTATGAATGTTTCCACTATCTTATTTTATGACTCTTGCAATGAATTGTGCTTGTATTTATAAGAACTTGCAACTGTGCTACAGAGCTATTGCCATTCTCTTGTATGACATTTGAAACCTACTTTTTAACATTGTGAATTGTGCTTGAGATTATAAATCTATGTAACTGTCCTATGGAGCTTTTCTCTCTGGGCTTCTGCTGCAAATGGGCTTCCAGCCAGTCAGATCATCCTGGTAAACAAATGGAAAATTAATAATTATTTTATTTATTTATTTATTTTACATTTATTTTACATTTGTTGACCAGGCTAGTCTAGCTGGATACATGTCCATTTTCAGTAGAGGCCGGGGGAGATAAGCTCCAATACAGATAAATGACAACCTTAGTAATCAATATACAAAATAAGACTAAATAAAAATATTCATATTAAACAAGCAGATTTCAGGTACATCAAACAAAAATAAATGAAAAAAAAGATGACTAAATTGCAGCATTAATTATAAAAAAATATATATATATATTACAGGATTAAAACATAAAATTCTGTGAGGACAAAAAAAACTTGTAGTGCAAGAATGCTTATACTATACAATATGCAGCTATAAAACATAGATAAATAGAAAAACTAAGGTAAAGAGAGGAGACAGGTTAATTATATACAAATATATAAGGAAAAAACAAATATATTCTTCAGTAGGAAGTGTATAGAGAGACTCGGCACAGTGTAGTTTGGGAGGAAATCTATATTTATAGGTAAAATAATATGTACTAGTTTATGAGTAGTGAGGGATAGGCAGAGCTAAGTTTAATCAGGTGGATAGAAGCCTAGTCAGGTTTAGTACAGGAGCACAACCAGTGTGTTCTAAGGTACGGTTTTAGTCTATTTTTGAAGAGTGATAGACAGGGAAGAGAGGAAATGTCGCTGGGGAGAAGATTCCAGGTTTTTCCAACAGCATTAGAGAAGAGAGATTCACCAGCTTTGTTGTTAGGTTTAGAGGTATATAGAAGATTTTTGTGTGAGGAACGCAGTGATTTTAGATTTGTGTATGGAGTGATGAGGGTAGATAGACTAGGAGTACAGGAAGGTTTATAAAGAGTTTTATGGGCAATGGTTAGTTGATGGAATTTAATCACGTTTTGTAGTTCAAGCCATCCAAGCTGCTTTATATTTATGCAGTGGTGGGTTCTGTAAGGGTTTCCTGTTGCAAATCTAGCAATGTTATTGTAGGAAGTTTCCAGTTTGCTGAGGTTATTTTTGGAAAGATTAGTAAAAATAGGTGAGGCATAGAGGAGGGTAGAGATTAGATGAGTATGAGCTATGGTTGTTCTAGCTGTGGGAGAAATGTAAGATTTAATCCTATAGAGGGAGCGAAGTTTTTTATTGACAGTTTTTATTTGTATTGTTGATATGGATGTCAAAGTTCAAATTGTTATCAATGGTGATTCCCAATAGTTTGGTGGTTGTGTCAGGTGATATAATGGTGCCATCAGTAGATATAACTGAGAAATCAAGTGGAGAGGACTTGTGAGTTGGATTGAAGAGAAAACATTTAGTTTTTTTGGGGTTCAAAAGAAGACAATGCTGTGTAAACCATTGTTCAACTGTGTTAAATGCTTTCTGGGTAAGAGAGAGAAGTTCAGATGTGGATTTGGCTGAGCATATAAGTGTGGAGTCATCAGCATATTGTATGCATGTGGCTTGGGGGATGGCTAGATGAAGGTCATTAATAAATATTGAGAAGAGGAGAGGTCCTAGTATGGACCCTTGAGGGACACCAAGGGTAACTGGTTGGAGGGTAGAAAAAGTCTTATGCCAAATTACTGCCTGTTGTCTTTTATCTAGGTAGGACTGGAACCATTTTATAGAAGGTGCATCGAATGATAGGGATTCTAGTATGTTGAGGAGAATCTGATGATTGACCATGTTAAATGCTTTGGACAGGTCAATGAATAGTGCTGAAGAAAGGTTATTAAGATTACGTTTTTTGTTAATGCAATCTGTAAAGGAAAGGAGGGCAGTGATAGTGCTGTGTGAAGCTCTGAAGCCATGTTGACAGCTGGAAAGTAAGTTATTTTAGGTTAAGTGGTCAAGTAATTGCCTACGGATGCATTTCTCCATGATCTTCACTAGGGGTGAGAGAAGGGCAATAGGGTGGTAGTTAGAGAGCTCATTTGAGTGTCCACCTTTATGGAGGGGGATAATATGAGAGACTTTCCATAGGCTAGGTATGTGACCTTCGGTAATAGTCCTATTGATCAGGATGGAAATAGGATAAGCTATAGCTTTGGCTGATAGCTGTAGAAAATCAGCAGGTAGTTGATCTGCTGAGGGAGAGCATGATTTTAGTTTTTGTATGAGGGTTAGAATGTATGTAGTTGGGACAGGTTGTAAATGAAAAGGAAGAGGTGCAGTAGAGTTATAGGATGGTAGAGGGAAGCTATTAGGTGATAGCTGACTAGCCAGTGTTTGGATAGTATTAGTAAAGAAGGTATTGAATGTATTGGCTGTATTCATGGGATTAGTATGGTCAGTATCTTGAGGGTTAGGTGTGGTGGATTGACCTGGGTGGAGTAGTTGGTTAATGCTAGTCCAGAATTTTTGAGGGTTGTTTTGATTAGTTTGTTGGAATTGTAGGTAGTAATTTCTTTTATCAGAGAGTATAGCTTTCTTAGTATCATTTCTTAACTGTCTAAAGGTTTGTTGGTCAACAGGGTTTTTAGTCATTCTCCATTTGGCCCAGTGTTTATTTCTAAGGTACATTTTGTATTTGGTTGCTTTTGAAAGCCATGGGGCAGACTTGGTTTTAACTGTAATTAATTGGGTTGGAGCATGTTGGTTGAGAATTGCAAGAAAGTTAGAGTTAAATTAATTGATGGCTTCTTATAAAGGGAGGTATTTTAAGGGAGACCAATTGCACACTCTTAGTTCTTTTTTGAATAGCTCAGGGTTAAAGTTATTTTTGGATCTGATATTTTTGACAGATGTAGGATTGGGAGCATGGGTTTTGTGCCTGATAATATAGGTAAGTGAGTGGTCACTTATACCATCAGGGAGGGTTCCTGAATCATAGTTGTGAGGGTAATGTTTTATGAGAATCCAGTCTAATATTTTAGCTTTCTGGTTAGTTTTATTGATCCTGGTGGGGGATGTAATAGTTTGAGTAAAACCATATAGGTTAATGTGGGTTGTAGAGAGGCTGCTGCAATAGCAGTTCCAGTCAATGTGTATGTCCCTGTATGAAGGTCTCTCCAAACGCTATATTATTGGGTGACTTCAACTACCCAAACATTGACTGGGAAAACTACTCAAGCCCAAACACCCTCGCCCAACTGTTCCTTGAATTTATAAACTCTAACGCAATGGAACAACTGGTCACCACTCCCACAAGAGGGAATAACATATTGGACCTGGTCATCACCAACATGGGGACTCTATGTTCCACACCAGAGGTAAACCCTCATTGGTAAGATCAGACCATAAACAAATTTCCCTGGACATCCATATCCCGTCCCCACCCCAGTCAAGGAAATCACTGTAAAGAATTTCTCAAAAGCCAACTTTGCACTTCTCAAGACTGAGGTGGAATCCTTCAAAGCCCCTGGGCCAGAGGATAATACAGCCCAATCCGCAGAATCCTTTACACATGCATTCTATGAGCACCTGCAGGAATCCCAAATAAAACCAAGACTCACTCCTCCAAAAACAGGAGACCGGTCTGGTGGACCCCAGCCATAAATAAGCTATACAACAGAAGGAGGAAGCTACTACATGACAGAGCAAAATCCCAAAAAGGGAAGGCATCTCTGATCAGTATTAGCAAGAAACTTTGATCCCTCATAAAATCATCAAAGGCCAGTTTCGAAAGAAAAATTGCCCTAGACACTAAAGATAATCACAAGGCCTTCTTTAGTTATGTCAGGAACATGGGCAGAAACTCCCAGATATGCTCTGATTTGTTGCATAACGGTACAAAATATACCGAACCTACAGACATAGCCAACATCCTCGCAGACAGATTCAGCACAAACTTCTCCCCCCCCCTTCCCCCCCAAAGGAGCAAATGCCTATCCCAACTGAATGTAACCTCCCTGACATCACAGATGCACAGGTAAAAGCTGCCCTCTCCAAAGCAAAAAACACAGCATCTATGGGACCGGACGGTGTCCCAGGCTGTGTCTTACACAAGCTCCAAGAAGAACTGAACCCTCACATTAAGTCACTATTCAAACTTAGCCTTACTACAGGATATGTACCTAAAGAATGGCATACAGCTACAGTGGTCCCACTCCACAAAGGTGGTGCCACAACGGAAACTATCGCCCCATAAGCCTGACTAGTCTGGTCTGTAAAGCTATGGAGCGTATTATCATGGGACTCATAAACAAAGACATTGGGAGCCTACAGACACTGGACCCTACCAAATTTGGCTTTGTTAAGGGCAGATCTTGCCTCTTAAACCTAGTTGATTTTTTTGAAACAGTTACCAAAGCCATAGATGAGGGCAAGGTTGTCCACACAGCCTACCTGGACCTTGCAAAAGCCTTTGACACAATACCCCACTCGGGCATCATAAATAAGCTTACCAGCTTAAATATCAACCCCTATATCACAAGATGGGTTGCAAACTGGCTCAGAGATAGAACCCGCATAGTCAGAATCGCAGGTGCCATGTCCAAATCCAAACCAGTTACAAGTGGTGTCCCACAGGGCTCAGTTCTGGGACCTCTCTTGTTCGGTATATACTTCTCTGAGGTTTAGGCTAACACGGGGGGATTATGGCTGAAAAAGTTCGCAGATGACTGCAAACTGGGGGCCATAATCGAATCTCCAGCTGACACAAGCATCCTCCAAAAGGGTCTCACAGAGACGGATGCTTGGTGCCAGAGCCACAGCCTCAAGCTAAATGCTAAATAGTGCATAGTCATCCCCTTTGGGAAAAACAAGGTGCCCACAAATTACCACATAGGTGGTAATCCATTAAGTACAGAAGAAGTAATTAGAGATTTGGGGACCAACGTAGATAGTAATCTCTCCTTTGATAATCACGTTGCCAAAGTGGTTAGAAAGACCTTCTATATAGCCCACCTTATCACGAAAGGGTTCGCATTTAGATCAAGAGAGGTCATTGTACCCCTCTACTCGTCACTCATCAGGCCCATAATTGAATACAATGCCCCCTTTGGGATGTACCTTACCTGACAGCTGCAGCAACTGGAGAGACCCCAAAAGTACCTCACCAAGAGGATCATGGGCTACAAACAGATGTCCTATGCAGCTCGACTAAAGAAACTCCAGCTCTACTCAGTTGCTTACCGCCTACTCAGAGGGGATCTATGCCTGATGTATAAAGCCATGTCAAACCCAGAATTAATGGACATGCTCCACCTCAAAAAATCCAAGTCCTTTAGAGCTACACGCTCCAGGGACCTAAACCTCAGCACAAAAATAAATAGGACATGCTGGAGGGACAGATTCATTTCCCAGAGGCTCCCCTCACTCTGGAATAGAATCATAGGTTCATAGGTTCATAGGTTTATACTAGGCTATCTGCCCTAAGGCATTTATAAGCCTAGCCCAAATTTTTGTGGCTTACTTATATAAAAATACTGTGCCCATTAGTTTGTTGTGCCTCTGTCCAGCAGTGACACAGAGATGATTCCCAGGGTAAACCTACGATCTCCCATCCACAGGTCTAGATTTCTCTTGAACAGAGTCAGCGAGGTGCTCTGCCTCACATGGACCAGGATTTTATTCCACAACATAGGGAGTCTCTGAGTGATAAATCTATCCCTCCAGCACGTCCTATTTATATCCGTGCTAAGGTTTAAGTCACTTGCTCTAATGGTTTTGGTGGATTTGGATTTTTTGAGGTGGAGCATGTCCATTAATTCCGGGTTGGACATGGCCTTGTATGTCAGGCACATGTCACCTCTGAGCAGACGGTATGCAACTGAATAGAGCTGGAGTTTCTTCAATCTGGCAGCATATGACAGATTTTAGAGTCCCTTTATCCTTTTGGTGAGGAACTTTTGGGGTCTCTCCAATTGCTGCAGATGTCGGGTGAGATACATCCCGAATGGGGCATTGTACTCTATCATTGGTCTGATAAGTGAAGAGTACAGGAACAATGACCTCACTAGATCTGGATGTGAATCCCTTCATGATCAGGTGGGCAATGTAGGTCTTTCTAACCACTTTAGCAATGTGAGTGTCAAAAGAAAGGCCACTGTCAACCTGGGTCCCCAGGTCCTGATAACCACCTATATGGTAGCTTGGGCTTACGGTGTTTGTCCCGAAGGGTATGACTATACACTTTTTGGCTCTGGCACCAGCTATCTGTTTTCGTGACTCCCTTCTGAAGGATATCCGTTCGACTGCACTTTCCAGCCCAGTTTGCAGTCATCTGCAAACTTTGTCAGCCAAAGTCCTCCTATGTTGGCCTGTACTTCTGAAGTAGATGCCAAACAATAGCCAAGGACCGACCTGTGGGACACCACTTGTGACCGCTTGAGTCTGACACAGCGCCAGCAACTCTAACCCTGTGGGTTCTGTCCTTAAGCCAGTTTGCAACCCATCTTGTGACATATGGGTTTACATTTAAGCTGGTAGTTTTTCTACAATACCCGAGTGGGGTATTGTGTCGCCTTTGCAAGTCAAGGTAGGCTGTATGGACTGCCTTTCCTCATCAATGGCCTTGGTAACTGTTTCAAGAAGTCACCAAGTTCAAAAGGCATGATCTTTCCCTTGACAAAGCCAAACTGGGTCGGGTCCAATGTCTGCAAGTCCCTATATCTTTGTTTATGAGCTCCATCCTCTTCATAGCTTTGCAGACTAGACTTGTTAAATTACCAGGGTCCGTGGGGACAACAGTTGCCACTCCTTGGGCACGTATCCTGTGGTAAGGCTGAGATTAAACAGCTGCCGGTTTAATTCCTCATTTAGCTCATGTAGCACACAACCAGGGACACCATCCGTCCCATTGATGCTGTGTTTTTAGCTTTAGAGAGCTTTCATCTTTGAGATGTCCGGAGGCTACACTCGGCTGGGATAGTTATCTCTCCTTTAGGGGGGCGGTGAAGTTTGCACTGAACCTGTCTGCCAGTATGTTGGCAATGTCTGTGGGTTCAGTGATTTTGTATCATTTTGGACTAATTCTGAGCATATCTGGGAGTTTCCACCCAGGTTCCTAACATAGCTGAAAAAGGCCTTATGATTGTCCTTTGAATCCATGGCAATTTTCTCTCAAAATTGGCCTTAGTTGATTTTATGAGTGCTTTTTTACTAATAATGATGTGACTTCCTTTTATGGATTTTGTTCTATCATGTAATAGCTTTCTCCTCTTATTGTAAAGTTTGTTAATGGCTGGGGTCCACCAGACTGGACGTTGCCCTTTGTGGAAAGAGTCTTGGTTTTATTTGGGATTGCCTGATCCATGCAGTCCTGGAGGTGTTCATAGAAGGCATTTGTAAGGCTTCGGTTGTGGTCTCCACTGGCTCAGGGCCTTGAAGGATACCACACCAGTCTTGAGTAGTGTGAAGTTTGCTTTAGAGAAGTTCTTCACTATGGTCTTTTGTTTGGGGTGGGGGCGGATGTGGATTTCCAGTGAGATTAGTTTATGATCAGATCTCACCAATGAGGGATATACTTCGGTGTGGAGCATTTTGTCCCCATGTTTGTGACAATGAGATCTAGTATATTTTCTCCTCTCGTGGAACAGTGACTAGCTGTTCCATGGCATTTGAATTTATGAACTCCAGGAACCGTTGGGCTAGAAAGTTAGGGCTTGAGTAATGTTCCCAGTCTATATTCGGTAGTTGAAGTCACCCAATATGATGGTGTTTGGATACATTTATACCCTCCTTTTGTGGTGTGGTCCGCATGATATGAGGTAAAACCTAATAGTGCCGGGTGCTCTCAGGAGCCTTGAACCAGGTTTCAGTTACAGCACAGACATCAATGTTCTCCATACTGAGAAGGGCCTCGGCATTTTGAGATTTAGACTTCTGGCATTGAGCAGCATTACCCTCAGTTTCTTCCCATTTTTGTTTTCTAGGGTGGTAGGTTTAGAATTTGAGCCTTGCCTAAAAAAGGCACTATGAGGGTGGCAAGAGCCTTAGCCAATATCCGGAATCCCAATTCATGTTAGACATAGCCCCTCGCTGACCCTCTTCAAGCGAAATCTGGATGTATGGATGGGAAATCACAAATTCACCCCTGGGAATTACCTCAAGATGATTGTCTATGTTGTGTTTATGGTCAGGAATATATGAACAGCACTCTTCTTGGATTAAAGTGCAAGTACCACCTTTCACCGCTAGGGTGAAGTCAAGAGCCATGCGGTTTTGAAACACTACAGTTCTCATGGCTTTCAGTTCATCCGTCACCACTTCAAGGGCAGAAAAATTTGCATTACTCATTACTTCGAGAAGTTTAGACAGTTTTCTCAGCTCCCAGATTGATTTTGTCACTCCATATGCTGGTAATATGCCTGCCCACGATATAACAGTATCACTCAAGTCCATGTGTGTCAGTCCATTGCCCACAGCTTGATAGTTTTTCCAGTGTGCATCTATTTGCCCTACTGGATTTACAGGTTTTCTGACAGGTTTCATGTTGACCTCTCAGACATTCCGAATTCTTCCTTGAGGTAAAACTGCAGTATGTCATATGGCCGGAACCAGGTAACCCAAAAAACAACTGCCGGACCAATTCTTATGTAACCATTTGTATGCTTTTCTGCCACACACAAAATAACAGTCCTTTACTTTAGTAGTAATTCTGTTATGAATATACACTCGCCCTGCATGAAACATTTTTCCATCAATTATAGACAGTTGTTTATAAAGAACAGAATTATGTTTTACTTCATCAAGTGTTTTGTCCATCAATTCAAGAAATGAATCATAGTTTGTATTACAATAAAGATCTACCTTGTTACCCTTAGTGTAACATCTATAAGGAACAGTCACATTGCAATCGCTGCAACCCACCTGAACAGTATCATTTTTATAAAAACACACAGTTCCCTTTTGTGGAACAGACAAGTGCAATGCTATTTTATCTTGTGCTGTAATGGTTGAGGTATCATAAATCAAGTTCTCCCAGGTCTCATTGACCCCTAGGGGGACTGTAGTCATTAATAACCCCCCGTATGCTGTCGGTAAAGTTGTGCAAATCCAGCAATTCGAAATATTGAAAGTCTCAGCATACACATGTTTAATTGCCTGTTAGGTGTTGAAGTTTGGATGCCAGTCTATAAGTAATGCTTCACGTTTATTCAGTTCAGTCTGTGTGGCTGGGAAAAGGAAAGGCCACAGCAAAAAGATTATTGTCATTAGTACAATTAACAGGATGATTATGCAATACTTCTGAGGAAAAGGCAGCTCTGCATTCCTGTCTCTTCTGGACTCTATCATTTTTACCTTTGGCATGTAACAAGATTTTTGTCCAGTTCAAAGTTTTTCACTAATTTACAGTGCATCAGGTGGAACTAGGAGGCACACTCCACAATTTTGACTGCAGTGGGTGTTGACAAAAGCACTTGGTATGGACCTTCCCACTTTGGAGTTGCCCAGTTCTTCTTTTTAACTACCTTCAGCCAGATCCACGCTCCAGGGGGCACTGCCACTTCTAACGGTCTGGTTCGTTCTTTATCTGAAACAGAATTTAACTGTAACAAATGTTTAGAATTTAATAACTTGCACATATACTCTGCTAAAGTACCATCAGCTTCCTGGTCTGTGGGCATGAGAGAATTCCAGTGAGGTATATAGTAAGCCCTTCCAAAGAGCTTTTCAAAAGGAGTCAATCCTTTTGCATTCGGAACAGTTCTCATGCTCAACAGTGCCAGGGCAGACAGTACACCCAGTTTCTCTGTGTTTCTGCTACTAATTTTCTTAGCTTACTTTTTAAAATCCTATTATGCATCTCTACTAGCCCTGCTGATTGAGGCTGAGGCATACAATGATTTTTCAAGGAAATAAGGAAATGTTTCCTTAGCTGTTGTGTGGTCTGATTTACGAAGTGTGTGCCATTGTCACTGTAGATCCTTTCCGGAATGCTGAATCTAGGGATGATTTCTTTAACAAGGACTTTGGCCACCGTTGTAGCATCTGGATTTTTAGTAGGAAAGGCTTCCACCCATCTGGAAAACATATCTACAATGACAAGACAATACTTTTTATTTTCACATTTATTCAATTCTATGAAATCCATACAGATAGTATGGAACGGATATGGTGGTGTAGGGAAACTCCCTTGCTTGGGCTTTAACGCCCCTTGTGCATGATGCTTATTACAAATGTGACATAATGAGCAAAATTTTTTAGAATAATTTGTGAATCCGAACATCGTGAACACTTGGTTCACCAGCTGTACCATCCCCCCTGTTAAGACATGGCACTGCCCATGGCTCAACAAAGCTGCATATCTAAATAAATTAGATGGCAATATTGGTTTCCCTTCTTTAGAGATGTACAGCCCCTTTTCAAGAATTGCTCCTCGTTTTACCCATCTTTGTTTTTCAACTTGCGTAGTAAGTGTCTGCATTGTCTTTAACATTTCTAAGTCTAAAATCTCAGAGGGTTGTAATTCCTCATTCAAAAGAAATACCTCTGAAGCTGCCTGCTTTGCAGCTGTATCAGCTCTCTGTTTGGTATGAGCTGTGCATTTACAAATAGCTACTTTCTGAGGTAACTGAATAGATTTTAAAAGATCTAAAATAAACTGTGCATGATTAATCGGTTTGCCAGTAGATGTTATCATTCCTCGATTTTTCCACTGTTGCGCAAAAACATGTACAGTCGAAAAAGCGTACTGGCTGTCAGTAAAAATGTTCACACATTTACCTTTTGCTAAGGTACATGCCCGTGTCAAGGCAATCAATTCTGCTGCTTGTGCAGATAAATTGTGTGGTAAAGATTTCACTTCTATAATGTCAGTATCAGAAACTACTGCATATCCTACTAGGTTCTGTCCTGCAGGACCCCTTTTGCACGAGCCATCCACGTAGTATATCACCTCAGCATTATCTAAGGGAACATCTATAAGGTCTTTTCTAGGCAGTGTCTTTTGCTCAATCACCTGCAGGCAGCTGTGTGGTGTGCCATCTGCAGGGGTTGGGAGCAAGGTAGAAGGGTTCAAAGTCGTACATCGTTCAATTGTCATATGAGGTTGGCTCAACAATATAGTCATACAGGAGAGATGCCTAGCAGGGGAAAGATATGCTACCTTCTCTTGCAGCAAAATAATTGCAACTGCATGAGGCACTCTCAATGTGAGAGAGTGGAACAACACTACTGAGGCCGAAGCCTGTACTGTCATTGCAGCTGCAACTACTGCTTGTACACAGTGAGGTAAAGACTGTGCCACTGGGTCCAGTTGCGATGAATAATAAGCAATAGGGTGTTGCTTGTCCCCATGCTGCTGTGTTAACATTGATGTCATATAACCTTGCTTACAATCTACAGTTTGGAAAAAACGTTTATGATAGTTTGGTAATCCCAAAACTAATGAGGATGCTATTAACTGTTTCAGTTTGCAGAAAGCAGATTCTGCTTCTGGTGTCCATTGTAACAAATCCTGTGCTGCCATAGGCTTTTTATATATCAGGCTTGTCAGCGGTGCAGATTCCAAGGCATAGTTTGGAATCCAGCTCCGGCAAAAGTTAGTTGTACCCAGGAAGGACATCATTTCCTTCTTAGTACTGGGTTTTGGTGCTTGCAAAATCGTTATTTTTCTGTCCTCATCTAATGTCCTACCCTCTTTGGATATTACATATCCTAGGTATTTAACTTGTTTTTTCCAAAGCTGCAGTTTATTCTTGTTTACCTTGTGTCCTTCAGTGGCTAGAAATTGTAATAGCGCTATGGTATCTTCTTTGCAATCTTGCTGGGTGGGGGCCGCCAGCAGGATATCATCAACATACAGTAAAATTTGACTACCTCTTGGTGGGGAAAATCCCGCCAAGTTACTTGCCATTTCTTGTGCGAATATTGTTGGACTTTCACAATATCCCTGTGGTAGTCGCGTATATGTATACCTTTTCCCCTGAAATGTGAATGCAAACCAATATTGGCTGTCAGAGTGTATCGGTATTGAGAAGAACGCATTGCTAATATCCACCACAGAAAAATATTTCTGTTGAGGTTTTAAATCATTCAACAGGGTGTGTGGGTCTGGCACCGTGGGTGCCCTTGGTATCACTGCGTCATTTACAGCTTGTAAATTTTGGACCATACGCCACTCCCCATTCGCTTTCTTAACAGGAAATAAGGGCGTGTTACATGGTGAATCAGGAGATTCCACCAGCACCCCTTCCTTAAGTAAAGCTGCTATAATAGGTTTGATTCCTACCTCTGCATCCTTTCTTAAGGGATACTGTCTTTTTTGTGGTCTAAATGCTGATTTTGGCGTAATAGTAACTGGTCCCGCTGTACGAATAAGTCCTACATCTGACTTTCCTGTTGACCAAAGGATTTCTGGTATATTCTGTAAGGCATTCTCTTCCTCCTTCAATAGGAGTGCTAATCAGCTGTCCTTGCTAGACTGCAAGTGTACAGCTGGGTGGGTCTGAGTTATCCAATTCAGCTTCTGCATTTGTACTCCCTGTTCTAACAGTTCTAACTCTGTTTGTTTTTCCCATCTCGTGACTTTTTCTCCCAAGTATACCCATTTCACATTCTTGTTTTTAGTTAAACTAACATGTGGTAATCAATTTGATTTACAGAGTGCAAAGAACTCCTGGGGCAATGAACAGCTGGCTACACTGTTCCCTTCTGTGTCCCAGTACAGATTACGTAATATTAATCTGTTTGCATGATTTCTAAACAATTCCTGCTCATATTCCTTATAGGGTCCTGGTGTGTTACAATAATACAAAGTACAGTGCAACAAATGTTGTTTACCCATGTCAAGGGAGGGGAACTTGCTGATGGCTACATTCATCAACTCTTTGGTCACTGCCCCTGGACCAGTCGTAACCAAGTCCTGGCTGTACCAATAGAACATCTTACCCTCCGTTTGCACTGCAAAGGTGTCAATTTGTCGCTGTGCTTCCATGCCCTGCATAGTCGGGACTACTGCTATACCAAATAGCTGCATAAGGTCTCTGCCCAAGAGATTCACTGGGCATTTTGCAGAAACAAGAATTTTGCTTTTCTGGGTTAATCCTGAAACAGGATCAGTTATTCCAATACTATGGGAGAGGGGCTTCCGATACAGCTGTCCATTAGCTGCTTTCACTAATATGTAGTTAGGTGACTCTGAATTTTCTGGCAGTTTGGAGCGATATATCAGGGTCCGTGATGCCCCTAAGTCACACAAGAATTTTACTTCCCTCCCTTCTACCAGGAGTGCAACTTCTGGTTTCGTGTCTGCTAAATAGAGCTCTAAGCTCAATAAAGCCAAATCCAATATTTCATTTTCTTCACTATCCGTGACTTCCTCTATTTCTTCTGTCACTTTCTCTACTCCCTCTATTACATTCTCATCTGTCCTTTCTCTGTTATCCCCTTCTAGTGATTCCTGGCTATCATGTAGTCAGTCCTCACCCTCTTTGTTCTCCATAGTTGCTTTCTTGTTTTTCCTGCAATCCCTTGCCAAGTGTCCCTTCTTACCACATTTAAAACATTCACCCCTTTTCTTTTGCCCTTCAAAGTCCTCTGATCGTTGATCAGATTGTTTGTTTCCCTGGGCATTTTTCTTGCCCTTTTTCCCGGACTGTACTACAAAAACTTCTGCTCCATCCTCTACAGAAAATACTTGGGCTTTCTTTTTCTTTTTGCTATTAAAATGCCTTTCGGTATGTCTAGCATATTCAAGTAATGACTGTAACCTGCTTGTACAATGATCTACCATGTGTTTTGTAATAAAACTGCTTATGGGTGCAATACTGCCTTTCAAAAATGCATTCTTCAACTGCTGCTCATATGGGGAATCTTGCGTCTGATTTTCAGGAACCTGCATTCCACAATGGTTATTAAAACATTCTAATAGTCTAGCATAATATCTGTCAATAGCTTCACATTCCTGTTGGATGCATTGATTAATGCAAGTCCAGTCTGCCCTAGGCTTCCATTTCTCAGAGATGCGGTCTGTAAGACCTTTTTACTCTGTTGTCTAATTCTGCGCTGCTATGTGGGAGGGGCCTGAGTGCAGCGTCACGGGGATTCCAGTTGCCACTAATCATGTGCCAATCTGGTCCCACAATTTGTCTGACTACCTTTTCTACCTCTTCTCCATTTAAGTTATAACTTAGCCTCATTCCTTGTAAGTCTTCTAAGAACATTCTAAAATTAACTTTTGGATGGGGAATTCCCTCAGTGGCTTTCCGGATATCTTCCGGAGTCCAGGGTCTATACACTAGAATAGACGGATTCTGACCTTCTTGTCCTGCCTGAGGATTAGGTACTTCTATAAGTGGGCATATTTCTTCTTCACTCATAAATCATGAATTTCTACCCATTTGATATAACTCAATGTCCCCTTTTGAGTTTCCTGCCCCGTGTTCAAGACCTAGTCTCGACGGGATCTCTAATAAATGGTTCTGCTTTTGTAGTGTCTCTATTTACTGTGACAGCAGGATATTGCGGGGATGGACTAACTTGTTCACGTGCTTCATATTCTGGTAAAGGAGGTGGAGGGGCCAATGCTATTACTAAGTTATTGCTTTCTTTATCCAAAAACATTGCTTTTGATTTACTATTCTTTTGTTCCCTTCAGTTTACCTCCTCAAGCCACCTGTGTGCCTGAGGAATTCCTAACTGGCGCTGCTTTTTAACCCGACCTTTAGAATCGGTTTTAAGCTGTTTGACAAGTTTGACAAGAGAGGATTTTTCTAATTTGCCATCAAATTCATACCCATTAACCCATTTTGAGTAGTATTTAATATTATCAGCACGCTGTGACTGCATGTCTTTTGCGTCTTCGGTTAACGGCAGATTTTGGGACCTTTTTGTACAGTTATTACCCATTTTGTTCTACCCTTTTAGTCATTACGTAACACCTTATTTTTACATGGCACCATGGTTTTTGTTACAGTCTCTTCAGAATGACTGCCTACCTGCTCTGTTTCCCTGATCTATGACAAGACAGTAATCTTTCTGTCCCTGACTTATAAACTAAGTCTCTAACAGAATAAATACAAATCTAGTCCCTGATCTAAAACAGAAAAGAAGGTAGATTCACCTTACCTGAGCCTTCGTGATTGATCACCTGGTTCGAGTAAACCCGTCCTTCAGTCGCAGATCAGAAAGTGGCTGGCCTCTTTTGTACGACAATTCAGTCGGAGGACTTTTCAAATAAGAAGAACCGATGTGGTTTCTTCCCCGTATGGTTTCAAGCCACCTGGCCTGTCTGATCCAAGGTGAAGTGAAGGTCTCCGGCTCAAAGGACCAATCTGTCAAAGGAAAAAACTTCAAAGACCAATACACGTAAGGTTCAGTTAAGGCACTTTAATTTACTTGCAGCAAGGAGACAAAAGCATGCAAATACAAGGATTCGTCTAACTACTAACAGGAAGTGTGTTCATTCTTATACTGTTTTACAAGACATGGCCTTCTAAGCTGACGTAATCAAACACAACTTCAAGCATTGTACTACAGCAGGTGTTACTTCAGATTTTCTGCTGACATAACTAGATTTGTGAGAAACTTTTAGAAAAACAACCTGGCCTTGATGACCAGTACTTCATCTACAAGCGTCTATTGTACACTGTTACTTTTCAAGGTACTTTTTCTAATACAGATACAAGCAAATACTGATTGCAGTTCATATTTTCAAGCAGGCTTTGTCCTAATTATCTGTTATTTCTACAGCTGTGTATGTTCTCATAACACAGCGGAACTTCTTGTCTAAGTTTCATACAAGCAGTATTGTTCTATTCATTATTTTCCTAACGCAAGCAGAAATCATCTGCTTTTCAGTAAATTTCCAAGGCACAAGCAAGATTTTAGCTAATAATACAAGGTCAGAAAGCATCTGCAGTTTGTACAGATTTATGCAGTATGAAATAGAATAAATGTGTTAACCCTTTTCATGTTCTGAATGCACTAAGCATATTACTAATACACACATTAATACATATTTTTCTAACACTTGTCATCTGGGCTGCTTTACGATGAAGTTGGTCAGACTTACAGCTATATAATTTCCCAGATCATTTGATGTCCCTCCTCTGTGCAAGGGGATAACAGTTGCTGTCTTCCCATCATCTAGCACAAACCTTGTTTGGAGGTTGACACTGAATAGCCTCTGTAGGGAGTATGACAGGTCCTAATTCAGGATGACCAGTAAACAGCTCAGTACTTTATCTAACCCCAGAGAAGCAGTGGTTTTGGGCTTGGATAGTGCCTTGAAGACTTGTTTATGGTAGATATGGGAGAGCTGCAGATGCAGATATGAGATTTGATAATATAGGAGTGGAGAGAGAGTTGAAGGTAGGGATAAATTTATCCACTGCCAAATTGGCTATGTCTTCTGGGTTCTAGTATGTGATATTTATTTCTTAGCACTGCTGGGCATTGTTTCTAAGGTTTCTGACACAGTTAAGAAGACTTTCTGGTTGACCTTTGCCTGGTTTGCTATTTTTACCTCATATCTGCCTTTTGTTGATTTGATTGTGATCCTGAGTTTCCTGTTATTTTTAGCAAGTGCTTTTTTTTGCATCTTGACAGTTACATTTACTTTTATATGCAATGATTTTTTTCTTATATTATGATATTATGGAGCCTTTTTATACTTGAGTTCTATCACAGGGCGTTATTTTTGAATTTGGCATTGCGTTTACTTCAGAGGAAGAAACATGCATTTATGCAGCTATTTACATTTCCATTAAACTCGGATTTAAAGGGCTCCACATAAGCAATGTGGTCATCAAGTTGGAAGAGGATGTTGAATCTATCTAGGTCATCACTCAGTTTCAGTAGATTAGCCTTGACTTAATTACTATGTACTGAGAAAGTGGAGGATGCTTCCAGCTTCCATCTTAATGCAAATGTGATATATTTGTAGTCTGAGTTAACCAGAAGAGAGGTTACAATTGGTATAGCTGTCCTGTTGTTTATCACCCCAACTGGAATGTGAACTAACTGGTCCAGAGAGTTTGTAATGATGAAGTCCAAAAATCTCTGTGCAAATATGTTACAGGATGTATACATCTCCCAGTTAATGCAGGAATATTTGAAGTCCCATAGGAGAATAGTGTTTTGATCAATATATAGGGACTCCATACTAGTTAGGTAGGTGTTATGGACCGAGGGGGGCATAGATGGGTCCTATAGTTAGCCAATAATGTGATAAGGTGTCTTGTTAATGGTAAATTAGACATGATAGAGTTCCAGATCATTATCTTGTCTAACTAGTCTGGTGGTAAAGTGTCTGCAGCATTTCACCCAGGGCCTCAGCTGAAAAAAGGGCTCTATCACAGTTGGACTTTCCCAGTAATCCAATGTTAAATAAATAAATAAAACAATTTTTTTTTCACAAATATGGAGACACTGTTACCTTTAGTGCCTTCATCTGGTGAGGTGGGCCTGGATGTGTGGTTGACATTGAAACCTTGCACTGATGGGATTCTCTCAGTGGTATTGCAGTAGGTCTTCATGACACTGCATATATCAATGTTTTCCAGAGTAAGAAGCACCTGTAATGAGTGGAGTTTTTTGTTAACGCTCCAAGTATTGAGCAACATACCTTTATGCTGTCTGGATTTTGTTTCATTACACTGAAAGCTTTTGAGAACTGACATTACCCAAGAAGCACTATATTGGTCTATGCTATGGCAAGTTAATAAACTTTTGCTTATAAAAAAAAGGCATTATGGGGATGGACAAGGTTTTCACAAATATTCAAAAGCCTTGGGGTTATAGGTGCAGGCCATGCCTGGCAAAGCAGGACTATCTGCCATTTCCTCCCAGGCTGTTTATGTATTGAACCCCCTTTGAATGAAACCAAAATCTCAGCCAATTCTTGTAGTCAAAAAATCTTCTGTTTCTATTGCAACATTATTCTTGGTGATGGTAAAATGGTGCCCAAGCTTAGGTTCATATCTGCCTCAGACACACATTGCAAGTGCTCCATCATGTCTGTCTACATATAGTCCTTGGTGGTATATCTCAAGTCATTTACTTCCACATGTGCTATGACTTGTCTACAAAGGAGGGAAGGAACATACACCAGGCACCCTAACAAGTCCGTTATGCCTCCTTGAGTTCTGACTGGTCAATGAGCGAGAGTTAAAACAAAAAGCATCAGCTGGATGCAAAACTCATGAAAAAGCATTTTTTGCATGGAGGGAAGTCCCCTGCACCCCTGTATGAAAGGCTTTATCTCCCTCATCCCCTTATTTAGATATTCTAAATCCACTCTTTCACAAAAGTAGAAAATGTGATCCAAAATGTTTGAGTCATTGCAATTGCACCAATAAAATATGTTCTGTCAGCAATTCGGCAATGAATGATTTAATGGAAGTAAACTAAATAATCTGTCACTTTATTCAGTTTACAGTCAAACACAGGTGAATGACACAGTGATGGTCATCTGCACTACCGTAGATAATTGACTCAAGAGTTTAACTCATAATACGGCTCCATTCAGCCATCTTTTATCACCAAAATGTAGCTCTCCAGTGCATTACAGTATATGTATGTTAATAGCAATCCTGCTAAATAAACAGTACTTATATATGCTTTACCCCTTCTGCTTGTACCAAATACTGATTTATATATCTATATAGCTATATATCCATGCATTTATATCTATATCTATCTATCTATCTATCTATCTATCTATTTATATATGTGTATGTGTGTGTATGTGTGTGTGAGAATTAGCCCTCCTCCAGTAAAACATTTATTTTAGTTTAGATATCAAGGAAGATAGCATAATGTTTGGTAGTATTCAATTCATCCTTACTATCATCTAATTCTCCTCCCTGACTTTTTCTCTAACTATACCATAAGCCTGTTTTTCCTCACTTCATATTGCAGTTCCTATTTGTATTAGACTAGCTTACATTTAATTTCTCTACAAACTGTCTAAAATTTCTCTAAATATTAAATGCTTGTCTTATACCGTTTAATGATTTTAACCAATGTTTTTATATTATGTCCAATTTGTTATAATTATTTAAACTGAAGATATTTTGTTTTATTTTTGAAGATTGTAAAGTTATTGTTCTTAAAATGTTTGTAATAATTTGGCTCTTTTCTCACCAGGCTTCTACCCAGTTGGACTTGCCTGGTAATCAAAAGTCAATAAATGAATAAATAAATGAATAAATACATACATAAAAAAAACAAAAATCAGAATCAAGTCTGGCATAGCTTCTTGTGCCCTTAAGTTCAGTAAAAAATTTAACTTTAGTTGCAAAACAACAAATGATTTTATAGAAAAAAAAACTTATGCCATGGCACAGTGTCATTAGAATCTATACTTAATTGCAGTGTATGAGGCACAACCCTGTGCAAGCTACATTTGGTGGTACAGATCCATATTGCTTGAAGAAATCAAGGTGTCTGGAAACTACATCACCATACTTGTGTTTAGCACTGCTCACTGAAGTTTTGATTAACTGATTTTTGATAGACTGTGCAATCCCATTGAATAAGACTTTTAATGTAGATTAAATCCTATCCAATCACAATCCCATTAAATAAGACTTTTAATGTAGATTACACCCTATCCAATCATGTCTGTCATGTCATCTAGCATGTATTATGCAATTTTCAGCATTATTCCTCAAATAATACCAGGTTTTCTCTCCACAACCAAAACACTGATCAGATCACATGTTCCAACATGAGAATGTGAAAAGGTCATAAAATGAACTCAGATGCATAAACAGGATTCACAATGTTATACCTCAGTCAATGTATTCTAGATAAATGCTAAATTTCTGCCATGGTTAAAAAACAAATTAGCACTGTCAAAACTAGGAAGCTTTGCAGTTAAAGGTTTCCCCTTAGGTGAATGAAATACATTTTTTTACATTAAAAAAGACTATAAGGCTGTTCTTCAAATTCTGCTATCTTATCATCTATCCTACGACCCATCCAACCATAGTTTCCATTTTAATATCTGCCAAAATGTACAAATGTGTACTTAAAATAGTTTGCAAGCGTCCATCACAAAGATAGCTCTGTGTCAAAAAGCCATAATAAACATGATAATATATTTATTGATAATATATTTATTTTTATTGTGTCCTTTCATTCTACTGCTTATTTCACTAAATATATTTCTCAATACTTAATCTCAACATAGCTGAAGAAGGTATCACTCCGACATAATTTATGCATGAAATACATGACCCTAAATGATAGCTCAATACCTACAGGAGAAGCAAAACAGAAGCATACCAATTAACCCTGATGAAATTCAAAACAGTAACCAGGAGATTATGAGATTTATTAACAAGACACAGAAAAATATACATTTAAGCAATCATTTTTTTTCATACGACTGAAGAAAACAGGCATGTGTCCTTTTGGGTCCTGTACTTCTAGATTAACTTCAAAATTAGTCATTAAATTAGTTGATGAAGCAAGTAATCAGACAGAAGACCCAGAAGGAATTAATTTGCTGGTTCATAAAGATATTCATTATCAATTTGGAGGTAGGCCTGTAGAGCTTACAGAAATTTTCAGTTACCCAAATTAATGTAACTAGATAAGTGTGCTCATGAGAGGCAGTTTGAAATGAGAAATATTTGTACATAAAGACATGCCCCACTAATGGAACAGATTGACCACATTGAACTTCACTGGACTTTTCTCAGAAGCTTAAGTTATTTCTTTAAAATATAATCATAGCCTTTAATTAAACCATACATTCATCAACATTCTGAAAGATTTCATAATGAGAGCACATTTCCATATATTATATATATATATTTATATGCGTGTGTGTGTGTGTGTGTGTGTGTGTGTGTGTGTGTGTGTGTGTGTGTGTGTGTGTGTGTGTAAATATGAATAAGGTAAACATACTTTGCAGCAAAATTTGAGATTTAGGTTTAAATCCTTCTTCCTGAAAATTCTGAAATATGTGATTCATCGCAAATTAACATCCTTCCTTGTGCTTCCTCGGTTCCAGTAAAAAAATGTTTCTGTTGATGTTGCCGGTACTAAGACTGGTTAACAAAGTAATGAAATAAATACAAGAAATGAAAGTGCTCTGTTTCTTACATGTTACCTAGAGAGCAGTTGCTATCATAATGCAAAAAGTAGATTTCATGTAAGAAGCATAAATTAATCTTCAGATTTACAAGAAACTGTATAGCTAAATTTGATATATACTTTGTGTACTGCCTCTGTGAAAAGTAGATGGATCTGAAATAATGTATACATAGCTTTAATCCAAAGCAGAGATATTTTTGATCTGTGATTTATCAAGAACTTAGGGAGATTTGAGAATCACATGGGTTTATACAGCTAACCACGTAATGCATATAATACTTATATGTGTGTTAAATAACAGATCAGTGCTAAATGGTCATCTATATAAAAACTGTCTGTCTAAGAAAGGGATTACAGCAAACCTCATTTTTGTTTACCTGCTAACATTTATTTATTTTATGCATTATTGCAGCACAGGTTCTGTCAGTTAAAGAAAATTAAAAGCAGAGTTTATTTATTTATTTATTATTTATTTATTACATTTGTTGACCGGGAAAGTCCACTGGGCCAAGAAGAGCCCATTTTCAGTGGAGGCCCAGGGAGAAAAGCTCCACAGAATTATATAATTACAATGCAATAGTAATACATACATAAGTAAAAGAAACAATCTTGATACATAGAATGAGTAGAAGATAATTTGAAAAGAAAAAAATAGGACATTGTCTTTGCTATAATTACATTATCATAAAAAGAATTTGAGTAAAAAAGGACATAGTAATTGCATTAATTACATACAAGCGATTCCTACTATTTGTGATAGTTAAACTGTGTAAAGTTTGGGAAGAAAGTTATGTGCTGGGAAATTATGCTGGAGTACACACAGAAAATCCTTAGTGAATTGAAACAGTTAAACTGTGAATATAGTAAGAGAAGGAATTCAGGTGTTGGGGTTGTTAGGTGGGGTACAGGGGCATAGCCAGTGAGAGGAAAAATGTAGTTTGAGGGATTTTTTGAAGGAAGCAGGATTACTGATTGATCTGAGTGGGGGAGGGAGATTATTCCATAACTTGGAGACAGAATGAGAGTACAGCATTTGGCCAGCTGAGACTTTAGGTTTCTGAATGGATAATAACATTTTGTTTTCAGACCTGAGATGGCAATTTGGGTGGTAAGTGGTCAGTATGGATGCAATGGAAGGGCAGGTTTCAGGTTGAAAGATTATCTTATGGGCTGTAGTTAGTTGTATGTAACTAAGATGGTGAGAGGATTCAAGCCAGTTTAGTTTATGGAGAGATAAGCAGTGGTGGTTGGAATATTTTGCGCTGGTAACAAATTTAGCCACTTTGTTGTAACAAATATCCAACTTCTTTTTTAAGGAGGATTGGAGGTTGGTGAAGATAGGGGCTCCGTATAGAAGGGTAGGAAGTAGGAAGGATGAGGCCAAGGTTTTTTTTTACAAGGAGACTGAGGAAATAGTTGTGCCTATATAAGGCACCCAATCTTTGATGTGTTTTTTTGATGTTATTGTGGAGGTGAAGGTCAACAGTTAACTTGTCATCAATGATGACCCCTAGCAGTTTGGTGATAGGGGCAACTTCAATGACAGTGTTATTTTGGGCACTTACGGTGAATTGAGTTTTGTTAATAGGGCTAGATTTTTTAGGGGTAAATAGTAATAGTTTTGTTTTATTGGGGTTAAGGACTAAGTGATTCTGGGACATCCAGTGCACTGTGGAGGTAAATGTTTCTTGGGTAAGATGTTGTAGTTCTGTGACAGATTTTGAGGAGCAGATGATGGTAGAGTCATCAGCATGTTGGATGACTGTACTGTGTGTAAGAGTATTATGAAAGTTATTCACAAATATACTGAAAAGGAGGGGACCCAGAATTGAGCCTTGAGGAACTCCTGTTTTAGTATTAATAAATGGGGAGGAGGAGTGCTGCCACCTAGTGGATTGCTGCCTGTTGCTGAGATAGTTGGTAAACCACTGTATGGTGGAGGGAGATAGGTTAAGGCTGGAGAGTTTAGTAATTAGTAGAGAGTGGGAGATGGTGTCAAATGCCTTAGATAAATCCAGAAAGAAAGCAGAGACTAAGGAGCCAGCATCGCAAGCTCTGTTTACTGTGTCTAAGAAGGATATGAGGGCTGTGTTTGTGCTGTGTCCAGGTCTGAATCCGTGTTGAGTGGGGGAAAGCAATTGGTGTTTTACTAGATGCCTTGAGAGTTGGGAGTGGATGCATTCCTGTAATATTTTAGAGATGGGGGAAAGAATGGCAATGGGGCAGAAATTAGAGATGTCAGGGTTATTGCCTCCTTTGTGAAGAGGGATGACAAAAGCTTTCTTCCAGATATCTGGTACACATGACTCTTTAATGGACCTGTTAAGAGAATGCTGATTGGATAAGCGATGGAGGGGGCTGCCATTTTTAAATATTCTGCAGGTAAGTTATCAGGGGCATTTGTGCAGGGTTTTAGTTTATAAAGAAGCTTCTGAATGGTGTCTGTGGGAATGGGTGATAGTGAGAATTTTGTTAGGGGATTTGAAGGGTTAAGATTTGGTGGTGTTCCTAATGGGTCTGTATTGGTGAGAGGGAAGGTAGCTGTAAGTTTGGCGATGGTATCTATAAAGTATGTGTTGAAGTGTGAGGCTAGTTCACAGGAAGTTTTTTCTGGGTTTGGGCATGGGGTACTATTTGTTCCTGGGTGGAGGAGGGTGTTAATTGCTCCCCAGAATTTTTGGGGATTTTGTTTATGCTGGTCTTGGAAGGTTTGTATGTATTCTTTTTTGTTTTTAACAACTAATGTTTTAGCCTGATTCTGAAGTTGTTTATATTTCATGAGATTGGTGGGGGTTTTGTGTTTTGCCAAGTTTTCCAGGCTTTGTCTCTGGATGACATGACTTGCTTTGTGTTCTTAGCTAGCCGGGAAGCATGTTTAACTTTGACTCTTTTTAATCTTAGAGGAGCAAGACTATTTAGAGACCTGAGGAATGTGGAGTTAAAGAAATCCACAGCTTCATTAAGAGGAAGGGATTTCAGTGGGCTCAAGTTTAGTTTTTTCAGGATGTCATTGAGGGTGTTTTGGGAGAAGTGGGATAGATCTTTGGTATACCTTAATTGGTGATTGTTAGGTATAGAGGTGAGCTTACAGGTTATGAATGCTGGAGCATGGTCACTAATCCTGGGAGGGAGAGTGCCTGAGGAAGAAATTTTATCAGGATCAGAAACCAGGATCCAATCCAAGGTGGAGCCATTGTTTCTAATTTTGCCAGGTCTGGTGATGTCAGAGATTAGCTGGGTGTAATTATGGAAGTGGATGTTTATAGAGGAGTTTTTATTGGTGATATCTAGCCAGTTGATGTTAACGTCACCTAAAATGATAGTTGCATTTTTTACATTATTGCTAGTCCAGGCTAAAATGTCTTCAAGAACTGGAGCATTGTTGCCTGGGGGTATGTATATGACTATGATGCAAAGGCTTTTGGAGTTATTGAGTTTAAGGAAGGAAACTAGTAGGTCAACTAAGGGAAATGAGGGAATGGGTTTGGTATATGGAATAACAGTGTAAGTGCTTGGGAATAGTAAGGCGACACCTCCACCTTTTTTGTGTAGTCTGTCTGTTCTAAGGCAGGAGTAGTTTGGGGAAAAAATTCCAAATCTTTAATATATGGTTTTAGCCATGTTTCTTTGATGGCAGTAAAGTCTGGCTTATGTTGACTTAACCATGCATGTAGTTGGAGAGTTTTGTTTCTGATGCTTTGAAGATTTATAGTGGTGTTATTTAAAGTTTTGGAAGTGTGGAGAGAATTATGAGAAGGGGGAGAGGGGCCTGGGTTAGAATAATGTGAAGGGGGAGAGGGGCCTGAGTTAGGATGTATATCTCCACAGAGGACTAGGTTATAGAGAGTGGAGATATTGCTAGGGAGGGGCAGTTTCTTGCTGGTGTTATAGAATATATGGAGATGGTAGCTGGAAGGGTTATGTTTTGTGGAGAGCAGGGTGAATTTCTTTTGTAGAATTAAGTCCATTTGGTACAAACTAGAACAGATAGCAGTATAGCTGGGGAGGGTCTTAGAGCTGAGAGGTGTAGTGGGAGAAGGTCGAGGAGGCAGGTGGTTTGTATGAAATGATGTTAGCCTTAGTAGGATAGAGAGGTAGATGGTGAATATGAAGATAAAGATGTTAAAAAGAGACATAGCTATATAGAGTTAACTATGGGCGGTTAAAGTGAATGTTGAGTATGAGTGTGAGAGGGGTATATTGGTAGTGTAACAGTAGTTAAAACTCTGAAGGGTAATGAAAGGTATGGAGGAGCATTTGGATTTCAGAAAGCTGTATTTTTTATGTGTTGTGAGAGGTAGGAAAAGGAGAGGTGTGGAGGGAGGTAGTGTGATGAGGTAGTTTAAAAGGAGAGAGCGAGGAGTGGGGTTTCTGGTAGTAGTGCAGAGGGATTAAACAGAAATGGGAGGTGTTAGGAGTGTGGGGTGTATAGATTGGTGGGTTGGGAATTAAGGTGTGGCTAGGCTAACTATAAAGGAAATTGATATGGGGGTGGGTAAGAATGGGGGTAGGGTAAGGAAGCAGAGTGAGCCTGAGCACAGCGAGGGGGAATGGAGCGGGGACCAGCCAAGTTGCAGGAGTTCTGTTTTGATTAAAAATAAAGTAATCAGGAGAAGGTCACTTTTAGGTTTATCCTGGTTATCAAACTATTCCTAGTTTATCCAATCATAAAATAAAAGTCTTAGCAAACAATTTAGGGGTAGACTTTTCACTGGTTAAACTTATCTTAGTATTATAAGCAGATAAGCATATGTAGCTTTTTTAAAGTCTCAAGCTTATTTTAATGTAGAATTCTAGGTGAACCTAGGTTCGGTAGCTTAGACTATACTACCATCTAGTGGCGAAAATTGAGAAGAACACATCCTAGCACAGAGCATTCGAAATTGAGAAGCAATAAAAAAGTTAAACGTCTAGGTTAAGGGCCAGTCCATGCGGTGTGCTAGCCAATATTAGAGGTACAATGACTAATTCAGTACAGTAGAACTTAGCACAGTACATAAATAATTTTAAACTTACTCTTCTTTTAGTGAAGAAACTTGGACACCCTTGTAGACTTCAACGGGACTGGCACTAGTTATCCTCACGGGAGTTATGTAATGGGGATGAAAAATATTGGTTTATAATACACAGAACATATCCACATCTGACAAATGTGTTGTGGAATCAGGAATCCATCTATTACATAAAATAGTCAACTGGAGTTTGAAGATAGTAGACTCAATGCATTAACAGCTATGAAGTATAGCTACCATGTTGGCAGCAAGCCTTGACACTAACATGATATCAGACTGTCTTGTATTCATTATGCAGCTCTAGACAACATATAGAGCCACCAAACAAAGGAAAACAGCAGAATAAGCTAATGAAAGCATAAAGAGCCAAAGTTCATGCTAATTAGCCAATCCAATGGGTCTACTACAGTAAACTGACAGCTCACAACGATATCACTGACACCACAAGACCAAAAGTGCAAAAACACGAAAGTTGACATGCCCAACAAAGCACAATCCCGACAGTTAACAAAACAAAAAAAATTTGCTGTTCCGAACAACACACACACAACACAAGCACACCAAAAACCTTACAAACCTACACTAAACCTTACACAAACAACTATCTATGCACTAGCCTTAACCCAATCCTTAACCCTAAGGTCCGTCACTATTGCACACTTACCTTACCTGCACCCTAACCCTAAAGTCCATCACTATTGCACACTTACCTTACCCGCACCCTAACCCAAAAGTCCATCACTATCACACACTTACCTTACGCACACCCTAACTCTAAAGTCTGTCTCAATCGCACACTTACACAGTCGCGCTCAAATGCAAGCACACGTGTTTCGCATGTCGGTGCTTTCGGTGTTGGGATTTCAACTTGTCGGGTATTTGCTTTGTCATCTTCTGGTGTTGGTGATCTTGTTATCAGTCTTGTGAGCTGTCGGTTTACTGTAGTAGACCCAATCCAACATAGAGGAGATATTCACAAAGCTCTAAAGCAGTCATGTACACTCAGTGTAGGCTTTTGCAATTTACATCAAAACTCTTTTAATACAGGCACGCATACCTCTCAACTGTCTAGATTTTCCAAGAATGTCCAGACTTTTGCCTTATTTTTTTAGTATGCTTTTCAAAAAAATTTGGTTTTAGGACAAATCATTGGCAAATCATTGAGGATTGAAGTAAGAAAATAATGATAGGCATTTTAGTTTCAGACTTCATACCCTTGAGAAAATTCATGCTAATGCAAAACCTGTTATTCTCTCAACTTTCTAAGTTTGTAAAAGCAATATTTAAAAATTCCCCTTATTTTGGGGCCTTTGTCCCCCTCTTATTTATGGCTTTGTCCAGATTTCTTGCTTTACAAGGTTGAGAGATATGCAGGTGTGATTACACTTAGAAAAACAAACATGTTAGGGGTCACTGTTGCTGTTATTATGCTGTATGTGCAACAGACTTTAAATTAGGGTGCTGCTGCTGCCATACCTCAGGCAAGAAGAAAAAGGGTATTTAGACCCTATTTGACTTACCATGGACTGCATGACACAGAAACTGCTGAGAGATTCAAAGTGGACAGGGAAACAATGGATGGAAAATGCATCCTCTGCCATCCAAACCTTAAGCCTCAGAGAAATGATGGTGAACCATCCCAGCGGAAACAAAGGTATATGTAGCATTATGTATTCTAGTTATTGGTACTTTCCAGAGACTGACAGGGGATAACATAGGGGTGTCACAACAACAGCATCTAAAATATCACATAATTTTTTGAATGCAATCCATCCGCATGCAAGAGATCCATGTGTTTCTCATGCATCCCAGAGAAGAGAGCAAGAACTATGCAGGAAGTCTATGTAGCAGACTTCTCTGAAGTGTTGGGGTCCATAAATTGCACATATAAAATAAAAGCTCCACCTGGTAAAAGGGAAGGAGGTGCCTCAACAGAAAAAGGTTTCCACTCTATAAACTGTCAGCTTGTCTGTAATGCCCAAGGGATCATCTGCAGTGCCTGTGCAAGTAACCCAGGCAGTTTCCATGACTAACACATATGGCACACTTGCGAGCTGTGCACCAAGTTTGGTAGAGGTGATATTCTTCAAGACAATCTAGAGGTGGATGCAGGTTATGTACTGGCTCATGAAACCCATAAGAAACTCACACAATTATGCTGAGCAAGGATACAATGATTCCCATGCTCAGACAAGGAGTATCGTAGAACACGTTTTTGGTTTGCTTAAATCAAGTTTCTGGTGTCTAGACATCAGGAGGTGCACTGCAGTATGACCCAGGCACCTCTGCGGAAATACTTGCAGTCTGTGCCATGTTACACAATATCATTCTCAGGAATCAGCTTTAACAAGGACAGCAAGAGGCAGGACCACAGTTTCAAGGGCCACAGGCAGGACAGGCAGCAGCAGGTATAGATGAGGAATCTGAGGGAGAACCGCCAGCTGCAGATGGTTCTGGCAGACGGAGGTGTGCACAGTATGCTCTGGCTGTGGCTAAGAGGCAGAGGACAGCACACACAATTACTACCGAAGTCAAAGCCTAAGATCTCATGCACATACAACTAGCAAAATTGATGCCTGTTAGACTCCACAACCTTTATTTAACCATGTAATGGCTGTGTTCTGACAACCCCCAAGGTCACAATTTGTACCTGTAATAATAATAAAGTAAATGTGAAACCTGCATAAAAAAGTTATATAACTAACTAGTCTTGTATGGAAATATGTATATGCCTCTAAGCAGGGCATTTGTCTGAGGTGTACTGTTATTTCAGTAATATCTCCTCTGTCAGATTTTTTCAATATACAGTTATGTATTAGAAAGAATAGTGTGCATCAAGCATTTCAATCGAACATCATCTATAAAACATGAAGCTGGTCAATTATACCCTCATTTGTACAACTGTACCAAAAAGCAAAACTGAAGTGCCTACTGTTTCCTCTGCTGTAATGACAGTACTAACTGAAATATAATGAGGTTCAAGAATTACAGATGCAGTTACTCACAAATGAGTAGGAACAAGAAATCAACAATTGTTCTTCTGCAATACATACTGATAAGTGCAAGCATGTGAATAAGCGCAAGCATTAGCTATCCACTGTGTGCATCAGATGTATATGTAACCCTAAGTCACAAAGACATGTGCAAAGGGCAGGGCACAGTCATTGTTATGTGCACAAGGGGAGGGGTTGTTGGTGGTAGGAGGATAAGGCTGATGTCAAAGAACTAAGTGCATGCATGTAAGAAACAATGTATCTATCAGAGTATGCAGTGTTAGGGGCCAGTAACAACAGATGTAAAACACTCAGCAGTACTGTTTAGATGGTTGCATTGTGAGGTGGGATGGGAAAATTAATTTTTATTCAATGTGTGTATGTCTGTATGAACACAATCAAGCATTGTGTTAGCAGTTCATCCTGACGTCTCAGACAGCTATGAGCCATGCATGCCAGAGTAGCCAAATTCAGTGTCATCACCCTCAGACACGAGAACCACCTCTGCCAGGAGTTGCACTACTATTTTCATGGCCCTGGATAGAATTTGGGGTGCTACCAAAATATGAGTGATGATTGTTAGATGGGCTGTCCTCATGACTACATTCAGGACCATGACCCCATGGCCTACCATGTCTGCGTGTGGACACAGTAGTCACTAATGGAGCAGTGGATGTAGTGTCACTTCAGGAGTGGGATTTTGCATGGCCACATCTGCTAACACCTGAAGATGTAGCAGCTACCCAGCCACGTGGATGCCCACCCTCCCCCACCAGATCTTCCATCACAGACACTGCCTGATCCAGTGGCTCATTCATCCTGTTCAAGGAGTTGCCGACATGGTTCAGTGAGTCCCTCATGTCAGAATGCATGACTTTTAGTAGTCACACTGTCTCTTCCAAGGCCCTGGTCGAATATGCCTGTGACTCTACTACACCCCTACATATATGTCTGGTGGGACCGAATGACACACCAGCATCAGGAGGAGGGTGAAAAACAGGCCTCATCTGAGAACCCCTACCAACCCTCCTGTGTGGCCTTCACAATTGCTATAGGGAGAATCAACAATCTCTGCAACCAGTGTAACCACACTACTCTGATCAACAGTGTCAATCTCAACCTATCCTATATCAGAGGTCTCAGTGTCATGGGTATCCATAGGCATACTGATGTGTCTAACAAATGGGCAGGGCATGTGGGAGTCACAACCTCAGTGTCAGACTGACCTTCTGCACCCCCAGACTGTGCCTCTTCATTGCCACCAGTGTCATCAGCAGTTACCAATACTCTGACATCAGATCTTAAGAGTTCCACAGTGCCACTCTCAGGATCACCTCTGATAACAAGCAGTAAACACAAAAAAACACAAAAATAGAGAAGAAAATTGATCACATATTTAACAGATGCTAAAGCAACTCAAATTTTAATCTCATATAGACTTGAATCTACCTTACAGACAGTAATACCAATGACCAAATGTGTGCTTATTATGTGCAGGTGGACTGGCAGCCTGCAATCCAGATGTGCCTGTATGTGAGGAAGGAAACAGAAAGAAGGCTGATAAGTATCACAATGCAAATGAAACAAGAAAAAGAAAGCAATCAACTTCACAAGTGCAGATTAAAAATGTTCTTATACAAAAATGCAGGGAACAGTTGTATCCGCCAAAAAATACCTTCCTCTAGTTCTCCATGATTGTAAACTCTGACTCACAGTTATTGCTCTCTCTCTCTCTCTCTCTCTGTATATATATATATATATATATATATATATATATATATATATATATATATATATATATATGTATGTGTGTGTATGTATGAATCCCTATCAGATTACCAGAACGTTTGAAAATCTTAAATTCATATGGCCGAGAACATCCCCCAGATTCACTGTTCCTCCATGCAGGACTAGCTAGTCCTGCACGGAGGTGGCCATTTAGGAGCAGGACAGCAGTGCGCCATGCATTAGTAATGAGGTGCGCTGCCTGAGCTCCTAGGCTTACATGGAGTGTGTAAAAGTGCAGGGGGCGTGTCTGAGAGCAGACCTTTCGGAATATACATGCCCCCGCAATGAAGGACAGCAGAAAGGGGTCAGAAATGAGCGAGACTGTTCATAGGTGTCCGCATATCCCCACCAACAGCCCCCCTTATGTACAACAGCAACAATATACATAAATTAAATGAACAAACCCTTTATTTTTTTTTTTATAAAAATCCCATTAAAGCTAACCGCAGGTGCGCAGGTATGCCCATTGTTTAGCTATGGTTAATGCAGCTTAAATAGCTGAAGAGGATAACAAGGAAGATATATGCAAATAAAGCAGCACAGCAATAGTGCAGTGGGCAGAGCCTTTGCCTTGCAAGCAGACATTCCTGGTTCAAGTCCCACTGCAGTGTTTTCCATGGCAAAGCACGTTATGAGTAATATTTATGTTGCAAAACCCATTAAATAACATATTTTTATGAACTGGAGTACTGCAGTAAATGCACATGAGGTGTCAGTGTCATAATGAATAAGGCACTAGTAAGCAGGTTTAAGCACCAATAAGCAGTAATAAGCATATTTAAATACTAGTAAGCGAGATTAAGCCCGTTTGTGCAGTGGTAAGCAATGCCTACACTGGTTAAGCAGTTCTGAAGCTAACTCCTTGTAAGAAGATGTAACGGCAGGTTAGCAGTGCTTACCATTGTGCAAACACATGCAAACCTGGTTACAAATGCTCAAAAGTACCTTAATCACTCTGTATCCAATGGCCCTTGTTTTGGCCATCAACAAAATAAACAGCCATGCAGGTCTCAAACCCAGGACCATGTATACCATAGTCACAGTAGTTAACCACCAAGTCATCATAGAAGTATAGAAAAAGAATGAGGTATCAGCAAACAAGTCCTCACCATATGAAAAGACGACCAAGGGTCACCAGACCTTAAACACAGTAAAAAATAAAAAACACACATACTGAAACCAGTAAAATCAACCCTTTATTGCTAAAGGAACAACTTAGCACTTTTGCCAATCAAAACTAAGGCTTCTTCAGAGTTGTTCTAAAATTTTACTCATCAGCTTATATAATGATAATTAAATCAAAATGACATTCACCTACCAATGAATAACAATGTAAACATTTTTTAAAAAGACAGTGTTGTCCCAAACTGTTGCATAACAACATACAAAAAAAAAAATATATATATATATATATATATATATATATATATATATATATATATATATTATTTCACTTTAACTACAATATTAGATTTTTAAACATTAAATTATCTATATTTACACAATTTGATTATGCCTAATTTTTGGATACGGCTTAATTGAAATAAAATCATTCAGACCAGAGTCCATGGTGGCATTTAACCTTAATTGCCAAAGGGATTTCTTACCCTCTAAAACTAAATTCATGTCTCCCCCTCGTTCATTCATGAAAACCCTGTCTATGACAAAAAATACAAACTTTTTAAAATTGATGCATTTCTCTGAATGTGTATAATGTAAATTATGAGTGTCGTTATCCTTAATAGCCCTCGTGTGTTCACTTATTCTGTCCCTTAACCTCCGAATGGTTTTGCCAACATAGAAGCCGGGACAGGATAAACAAGTAGCTACATAAACCACATGTGTAGTGTTGCAATTGCATCTACCGGGACATTGTATAGAAGTATCATACCCTTGAATATGAAGTCCTCACCATAGTAAAACAAAACTGAACCTGTGAAAGGAATCAGCATAGAGCCATATGTTCCATAACCCACTACATATCATAAATATGTGAACTTGAGTAAAGCAGTAAGCCCAGAAGTGAGGTTTAAATTTAATAGAGTGTTGAAGTCCCCAATAAAACACAAGGACCCCACAGAGTGTATGTACACATTAATCATGGATACCAGGCACACATATAAGGTGTAATGAATAACTCAATGCCAAAAAGGAATTATAATGCAAAGTCTAATTTATGCAATGCTAAGCATTGCACCGGCCAGCTTATGAGGTGTAAGCAATGTGTAGGCCAGCTAACTCATTGTGCCCATTGGTATACCTCTTTAAACAATGCCAACCGTAGGTAAGCAGGATTGCCCATAGCTTAGCCTTTTTAAAACCAGTCAATCACAGAAAAGTGCGTGAACTTAGCCCTACTTAAACCCAAGAGGCAGGAATACATCTCATAACTGGTTGTAGCTTCCCCTTGCAGGCACTAATGCGGTAAGGGGAGAAGGTGTATGCTTTCGGGTGCAGTGCTGGTGCATCCAGGAATCCAAGGTCATGGCAGGATTCCTTGTCAAAGACCATGATCAGAAACTGCTGCAGGGCCAGTACCAGGGCTCCCAATATAAGGTGGAGGCCTGGGACTGTCTAGCCCATGACCTCACCAGTGCCACTGGCATACCCCGAACTGGTGAGTAAGTCAGGCACCACTATGCCGACCTGAAGCGGCACAAGGTGGACCTCTTGGAGGAGTGGCTCCAACAGGCTAGAGCGGCAAGGGATGTTCCAGTTGTGTGTAAGCATCATCCCAGTATGTGTGTAATAATTACCAGCTCAGGTATGTCATGGATAGGTATGGCTAAATATTCCTCTTATGTCCCCCACAGCTGCAATGGAGTGGGCCGCAAACCAGGAGGCCCACATCAGTCACCTGGCAAGGTTGCAATGGGAGGTAGGTCAGTAGTACTCACACATTTACTGTCATAGGAAATAAAACTAAAAGTAGTAGTAAATTAATTGCTTGTTGTCAGAAAAATATGTATTAGTGTATGTATTAGTAATATGCTTAGTGCATTTAAGGCTTGAAAAGGGTTAACACATTTATTCTAGTTCACACTGCATAAAATCTGTACAAATTGCAGAAGCTTTCTAACCTTGTATCGTCATGAAATATGCACAACTATAATAATAAATAATTATATGCTTTGGAAATTTACAGAGAAGCAGATAATTTCTGCTTGTGACAGGAAAATAATGAATAGATGTATCACTAGTATTAATTTTATGAGACTTAGACAAGGAGTTCCACTTCTGCTGTGAGAAAATACACAGCTGCAGAAGCTATAGATAATCAGAACAAAGACTGCTTGAAAATATGAACTGCAATCAGCATTTGCTTGTGCCTAAGCTAGAAAAGTACCTTGAAATGTAACACATGTATTAGAACTACACAATAGAAGCTTGTAACGGGCTAGAGCCCACCAAGGCCAGGTTGTTTTTCTCAAAATGTTTTTCATAAATCCAGTCATGTCAGCAGAAAATCTGAGTAACATCTGCTGTAGAAAAATACTGAAAGTTGTGTTTGATTACATCAACCATAGAAGGCAATGTCTTGTAGAACAGTATAAGAATAGCATACTTCCTGTTAGTAGCTAGGCAAAATCCTGTATTTGCATGTTTTTGTCTCCTTGCAGCAAGTTATTAAATGTGCCTTATCTGAATCTTACATGTATTGGTCTTTGGACTTTTTTCCTTTGACAGAATGGTCCTTCGGACCAGAAACCCTCACTTCGCCTCGGATCAGACAGGCCAGGTGGCTTGAAACTGTACGGGGAAGAAACCACATTGGTTCTTCTTATTTGAAAAGCCCTCCGACTGAATTGTCGTACAAAAGAGGCCAGCCACTTTCTGATCTGCGACTGAAGGATGGGTTTTTCATGAATCAGGTGATCAATCACGAAGGCTTAGGTAAGGTGAATCTACCTTTTTTTTCTGTTTTAGATCAGGGACTAGATTTGTATTGTTTTTGTCAGGACTGTATTTTTACAAGTCAGGGACAGAAAAGATTACTGTCTTGTCATAGATCAGGGAAACAGAGTAGGTAGGCAGTCACTCTGAAGAGACTATAACAAAATCCGTGGTACCACATTAAAAATAAAGAGTTATGTAATGATTAAAAAGGGTAGAACAAAATGGGTAATAATTGCACAAAAAGACCCCAAAATCCACCGTTAACCGAAGACGCAAAATACATGCAGTCACAGCGTGCTGATAATGTTAAATACTACTCAAAGTGGGTTAATAAGTATGAATTTAATGGTAAATTAGAAAAATCCTCGCTTATCAAACTTGTCAAACAGCTTAAAACTGATTCCAAAGGTCGGGTAAAAAAGCAGCGCCAATTAGGAATTCCTCAGGCACACAGGTGGATTGAGGAAGCAAACCGTAGGGAACAAAAGAACAATAATTCAAAAGCAATGTTTTTAGATAAGGAGGACAATAACTTAGTAATAGCATCGGCCCCTCCGCCCCCCTTACCAGAATATGAAGCAAGTGAACAAGTTAGTCCACCTCTGCAACATCCTGCTGCCAGTGTAAATAGAGACACTACAAAAGCAAAACCGTTTATTAGAGATCCCATCGAGACCAGGTCTCGAACACGGGCAGGTAACTCAAAAGGGGACATTGAATTATATCAAATGGGTAGGAATTCACGATCTATGAGTGAAGAAGAAATATGCCCACTTATAGAAGTACCTAATCCTCAGGCAGGGCATGAAGGTCAGGACCCAACTATTCTAGTGTATACACCCTGGACTCCGGAAGACATCCGGAAAGCCACTGAGGGAATTCCGCATCCAAAAGTTAATTTTAGAAAGTTCTTAGAAGATTTACAAGGAATGAGGCTAAGTTATGATTTAAACGGAGAAGAGGTTGAAAAAGTAGTCAGACAAATTGTGGGATCAGATTGGCACATGATTAGTGGCAACTGGACTCCCCGTGATGCTGCACACAGACCCCTCCCACATAGCAGCGCAGAACTAGACAACAGAGTAAAAGGTCTTACAGACCACATCTCTGAGAAATGGAAGCCTAGGGCAGACTGGACTTGCATTAATCAATGCATCCAACAAGAAGGTGAAACTATTGACAGATATTATGCCAGACTGTTAGAATGCTTTAATAACCATTGTGGAATGCAGGTTCCTGAAGATCAGACACAAGATTCCCCATATGAGCAGCAGTTAAAGAATGCATTTTTGAAAGGCAGCATTGCACCCATAAGCAGTTTTATTACAAAGCACATGGTAGATCATCGTACAAGCAGGTTACAGTCATTACTTGAATATGCTAGGCATACCGAAAGGCATTTTAACAGCAAAAAGAAAAAGAAAGCCCAAGTATTTTCTGTAGAAGATGGAGCAGAAGTCTATGTTGTACAGTCCGGGAAAAAGGGCAAGAGAAATGCCCAGGGGAAACAAACAATCTGATCAGTGATCAGAGGACTTTGAAGGGCGAAAGAAAAGGGGTGAATGTTTTAAATGCGGTAAAAAGGGACACTTGGCAAGGGATTGCAAGAAAATCAAGAAGGCAACCACAGAAGACAAGGAGGGTGAGGACTGACTATATGATAGTCAAGAATCACTAGAAGGGGATAGCAGAGAAAGGACAAATGAGAATGTGATAGAAGGAGTAGAGGATATGACAGAAGAAATAGAGGAAGTACAGGAAGTTAAGGATAGTGAAGAAAATGAAATATTGGATTTAGCTTTATTGAGCTTAGAGTTCTATATAGCAGACACAAAACCAGAAGTTACACTCCTGGTAGAAGGGAGGGAAGTCAAATTCTTGTGTGACTCAGGGGCATCACAGACCCTGATACATCCCTCCAAACTGCCAGAGAATTCAGAGTCACCTGATTACATACTAGTGAAAGCAGCTAATGGACAGCTGTAACGGGAGCCCCTCTCCTATAATATTGCAATAACTGATCCTGTTTCAGGATTGACCCAGAAAAGCAAAATTGTTGTTTCTGCAAAATGCCCAGTAAACCTTTTGGGTAGAGACCTTATGCAGCTATTTGGTATAGCAGTAGTTCCGACTATGCAGGGTATGGAAGCACAGTGACAAATTGATACCTTTGCAGTGCAATTGGAGGGTGAAATGTTCTATTGGTACAGCCAGGACTTGGTTACAACTGGTCCAGGGGCAGTGACCGAAGAGTTGATGAATGTAGCCATCAGCAAGTTCCCCTCCCTTGACATTGATAAACAACATTTGTTGTACTGTACACTGTATTATTGTAACACACCAGGACATAAGGAATATGAGCAAGAATTGTTTAGAAATCGTGCAAACAGATTGATATTATGTAATCTGTACTGGGACATGGAAGGGAACAGTGTAGCCAGTTGTTCATTACCCCAGGAGTTCTTTGCACTCTATAAATCTAATCGATTACCACATGTAAGCTTAACTAAGGACAAGAATGTAAAATGGGTAGATTTAGGAGAAAAAGTCATGAGATGGGAAAAGCAGACAGAGTTAGAACTGTCAAAACAGGGAATACAAATGCAGAAGTTGAATTGGATGACTCAGACCCACCCAGCCGTGCACTTGCAGTTTAGCAAGGACAGCTGATTAGCACTCCTATTAAAGGAGGAAGAGAATGCCTTACAGAATACACCAGAAACTCTTTGGTCAACAGGAAAGTCAGATGTAGGACTTATTCGTACAGCGGGACCAGTTACTATCATGCCAAAGTCAGCATTTAGACCACAGAAAAGACAGTATCCCTTAAGAAAAGATGCAGAGGTAGGAATCAAACCTATTATAGCAGCTTTACTTAAGGAAGGGGTGTTGGTGAAATCTCCTGATTCACCATGTAACACACCCTTATTTCCTGTTAGGAAAGCAAATGGAGAATGGCGTATGGTCGAAGATTTACAAGCTGTAAATGACGCAGTAATACCAAGGGCACCTACAGTGCCAGACCCACACACCCTGTTGAAAGATTTAAAACCTCAGCAGAAATATTTTTCTGTGGTAGATATCAGCAATGCGTTCTTTTCAATACCAATACACCCTGACAGCCAATATTGGTTTGCATTCACATTTCAGGGGAAAAGGTATACATATACGCAACTACCACAGGGATATTGTGAAAGTCCGACAATATTCTCAGAAGAAATGTCAAGCAACTTGGCGGGATTTATCCCACCAAGAGGCAGTCAGATTTTACTTTATGTTGATGATATCCTGCTGGCGGCCCCCACCCAGCAAGATTGCAAAGAAGATACCATAGCGCTATTACAATTTTTAGCCACTGAAGGACATAAAGTAAACAAAAATAAACTGCAGCTTTGGAAAAACAAGTTAAATACCTAGGATATGTAATATCCAAAGAGGGTAGAACATTAGATGAGGACAGAAAAGTAGCGATTTTGCAAGCACCAAAACCCACTACCAAAAAGGAAATTATGTCCTTCCTGGGTACGACTAATTTTTGCCGGAGCTGGATTCCAAACTATGCCTTGGAATCTGCACCGCTGACTAACCTGATATATAAAAAGCCTATGGCAGCACAGGATTTGTTACAATGGACACCAGAAGCAGAATCTGCTTTCTGCAAACTGAAACAGTTAATAGTGTCCTCATTAGTTTTAGGATTACCAAACTATCCTAAATGTTTTTTCCAAACTGTAGATTGTAAGCAAGGTTATATGACATCAGTGTTAATACAGCAGCATGGGGACAAGCAATGCCTTACTGCTTATTATTCATCACAACTAGACCCAGTGGCACGGTCTTTACCCCACTGTGTACAAGCAGTTTTTGCAGCTGCAATGGCAATATAGGCTTCAGCCTCAGTAGTTTTGTTCCACCCTCTCACATTGAGAGCGCCTCATGCAGTCGTAATTATTTTACTGCAAGAGAAGGTAGCATATCTTTTCCCTGCTAGGTATCTTTCCTGTATGACTATATTGTTGAGCCAACCTCATATGACAATTGAACGATGCACAACTTTGAACCCTTCTACCTTGCTCCCAACCCCTGCAGATGGCACACCACACAGCTGCCTACAGGTGATTGAGAAAAAGACACTGCCTAGAAAAGATCTCACGGATGTCCCCTTGGATGATGCCAAGGTGACATACTATGTGGATGGCTCGTGTAAAAGGGGTCCTGCAGGGCAGAATCTAGTAGGATATGCAGTAGTTTCTGATACTGAGATTATAGAAGAAAAACCTTTACCACACAATTTATCTGCACAGGCAGCAAAATTGATTACCTTGACACGGGCATGTACCTTAGCAAAGGGTAAATGTGGGAACATTTTTACTGACAGCCAGTACGCTTTTTCTACTGTACATGTTTTGGCGCAACAGTGGAAAAATCAAGGAATGATAACATCTACTGGCAAACCAATCAATCATGCACAGTTTATTTTAGATATTTTAGAATCTATTCAGTTACCTCAGAAAGTAGCTATTTGTAAATGTACAGCTCATACCAAGCAACAGGATAGGATTTCAAAAGGTAATGCGAGAGCTGATACAGCTGCAAAACAGGCAGCTTCAGTAAGCATTTCTTTTGAATGAGGAATTACAACCCTCTGAAATTTTACACTTAGAAATATTAAAGACAATGCAGACACTTACTACGCAGGCTGAAAAACAAAGATGGGTAAGACGAGGAGCAATTCTCGAAAAGGGGCTGTACATCTCTAAAGAAGGGAAACCGATATTACCATCTAATTTGTTTAGATATGCAGCTTTGTTGAGCCATGGGCAATGCCATGTCTCAACAGGGGGGATGGTACAGCTGGTGAACCGAGTGCTCACGACATATGGATTCTTAAACTACTCTAAAAAAGTTTGTTTAATGTGCCACGTTTGTAACAAACATCATGCACAAGGGGCGTTAAAGCCCAAGCAAGGGAGTTTCCCTACACCACCATATCCGTTTCATACTATCTGTATGGATTTCATAGAATTGAATAAATGTGAAAATAAGTATTGTCTTGTCATTATAGATATGTTTTCCAGATGGGTGGAAGCCTTTCCGACTAAAAATCCAGATGCGGCTACCGTAGCAAAAATCCTCATTAAAGAAATCATCCCTAGATTCGGCATTCTGGAAAGGATCTACAGTGACAACGGTACACACTTTGTAAACCAAACCATACAGCAGTTAAGTAAACATTTTGGTATTTCTTTAAAAAATCATTGTGCATATCATCCGCAATCTGCAGGGTTAGTTGAGAGGCATAATGGGATTTTAAAGAGTAAGCTAAGAAAGTTAATAGCAGAAACAAAAAGAAATTGGGTGTACTGTCTGCCCCTGGCACTGTTGAGCATGAGAACTGCTCCAAATGCAAAAGGATTGACTCCTTTTGAAAAACTATTTGGAAGGGCTTATTATATACCTCAGTGGAAACCTCTCATGCTGACAGACCAGGAAGCCGACTGTACACTATCAGAGTATATGAGAAATTTGTTGAAGTCTAAACATCTGTTGCAGTCAAATTCTGTTTCAGATAAAGAACAAACCAGACCATCAGAAGTGGCAGTGGCTCCAGGAAGCTGGATCTGGGTGAAGACAATAAAAAAGAAGAATTGGACGTCACCAAAGTGGGAAGGTCCATATCAAGTGCTTCTGTCGACACCCACTGCAGTCAAGATCACAGAGCTGGCCTCATGGATCCACCTGATGCACTGCAAACTAGTTAAGAACTTTGAACTTGACAAAAATCTTGTCACATGTCAAGAGCAAAAATAATAGAATCCAGAAAAAACAGGAATGCAGAACAACCATTTCCTCAGAAGTATTGCATAATCATCCTGTTAACTGTACTAGTGACAATAATCTTTTTGTTGTGGCCATTCCTTTTTCCAGCCACACAAACTGAACTGAATAAACGTGAAGCGTTACTCATAAACTGGCACCCAAACTTTAACACTTACCAGGCAATTAAATATGTGTATGCTGAGACTTTCAATGTTTCGAATTGCTGGATTTGCACAGCTTTCCCGACAGCATACGGGGGGTTATTAATGACTACAGTCCCCCTAGGGATCAACGAGACCCAGGAAAACTTGATTTATGATACCTCAACCATTACATCACAAGATAAAATAGCATTGCACTTGTCTATTCCACAAAAGGGAACTGTATGTTTTTATAAAAATGATACTGTTCAGGTGGGTTGGAGCAATTGCAATGTGACTGTTCCTTATAAATGTTACATTAAAGCTAACAATGCAGGTTCTTATTGTAATACAAGCTATGATTCATTTCTTGAATTGATGCACAAAACAATTGATGAAATAAAACATAATTCTGTTCTCTATAAACAACTGTCTATAATTGATAGAAAAATGTTTCATGCAGGGCGAGTGTATATTTGTAGCAAAGTTACTACTAAAATAGAGGACTGTTATTTTGTATGTGGTAGAAAGGCATACAAGTGGTTACCTGAGAATTGGTCCAGCAGTTGTTTTTTGGGCTACCTGGTTCCGGCCATACGACACACTGCAGTTTTACCTTTAGGAAAAATTCGGAATGTCCGAGAAGTCGTCAAGAAACCTGTAAATCCAGTGGGTCAAATCGATGCGCGTTGGAAAAAACATCATTCTATAGGAATGGACTGACACACATGGACTTGAGTGATAGTGTTATATCGTGGGCAGGCATATTACCAGCATATGGAGCAGTGAAATTGATCTGGGAGCTAAGAAAACTGTCTAAACTTCTCGAAGTAATGAGTAATGCAACTTTTTCCACTCTTGAATTGGTGACTGATGAACTGAATGCCAAGAGAACTGTAGTGCTTCAAAACCGCATGGCTCTCGACTTCACCCTAGCGGCGAGAGGTGGTACTTGTGCTTTAATCCAGGAAGAGTGCTTTTCGTATATTCCTGACCATAAACACGCGATAGGCAATCACCTTGAAGTAATTCAGCAAGTGTCGGCCATGACCAAACCAGGACCAAACCCACTGATGGACTTTTTCCAGAAATGGTTTGGGGGGTGGGGTACTATCCTAATGAACATCCTGATTGCCATTTGTGTAAGAATGATCCTACTAGGAGTATGTGTTTGCTGTGGCATCCCCTGCATGAAAAGACTGATTAAAGACTTTATAGACATGTCAGTTTCTGAAACCTTATATCAAAGTACTGAGTTTGAAGAACTGTTAAAAGATTGAAAATGCTTTCATAAGTTTAAATTGAATGACTCTCTTAACTGCAAATCCTAAGTGGGAAGAGGTTAGGAGAAGAAAAAACTGTTTATGCTTATTTTGAAAGTAGAATAAAAGTATTAAAAGGGGGGAAATGTCAGAAAAATATGTATTAGTGTATGTATTAGTAATATGCTTAGTGCATTTAAGGCTTGAAAAGGGTTAACACATTTATTCTATTTCACACTGCATAAAATCTGTACAAATTGCAGAAGCTTTCTAACCTTGTATTGTCATGAAATATGTGCAGCTATAATCTTTGCTTATGCTTTGGAAATTTACAGGGAAGCAGATAATTTCTGTTTGTGACAGGAAAATAATGAATAGATGTATCACTTGTATTAATGTTATGAGACTTAGACAAGGAGTTCCGCTTGTGCTGTGAGAAAATACACAGCTGCAGAAGCTATAGATAATCAGAAAAAAGACTGCTTGAAAATATGAACTGCAATCAGCATTTGCTTGTGCCTAAGCTAGAAAAGCACCTTGAAATATAACAAATGTATTAGAACTACACAATAGAAGCTTGTAACGGGCTAGAGCCCACCAAGGCCAGGTTGTTTTTCTCAAAATGTTTTTCATAAATCCAGTCATGTCAGCAGAAAATCTGAGTAACATCTGCTGTAGAACAATACTGAAAGTTGTGTGTGATTATGTCAACAATAGAAGGCAATGTCTTGTAGAACAGTATAAGAATAGCATATTTCCTGTTAGTAGTTAGGCAAAATCCTGTATTTGCATGTTTTTGTCTCCTTGCAGCAAGTTATTAAATGTGCCTTATCTGAACCTTACATGTGTTGGTCTTTGAAGTTTTTTCCTTTGACACTTGTATAAAACCTGTATTGTTCAAGGTAAGTACTGCTTACACTAGCGAATATGGCAGGAAGAGTCTCATATTGTTTGTATGTCAATAAAATTGTAATAACCTGATAAAACAGGTCTAACTGCTGGACTGCATGAGTATATTCTGGCATCATATGGTAATGTAGATTTACAATCATGTAATAGTACTGTTGTAGTAAGCACTTTGTTACCCACACTGTGCATCATAAATTCAATGTGTTGGAATGCCTCTATATGTCAGGTCATTTAGTACAACTGAGAGACACATAGTAAACAGGGAAAATACAAACAACAAAAACTAAATAGCATGTGCAACTGAGATGTGAACTGTTGGTTTTAAGCACACGCAGCCACGGTTCGAATCCTGCCAGTGGTAGTAGTCTGCATACAGAACCATACCCCACAACTGTACAGATATGCCCAGAATGTCCAGTAAAGTGGCCCATATCTGTTACCTATCAACCTGTCCCCCTGGGAAATCAGTGGGACGATCCCAGACGTATAGGCAGCAAACAGGAAATACAACTGACTGACACACATCTATGAGAACAAAGCTGGCACACTAGCAACTCCCCAATACCTTATGTGAGTAAGAAGCCATGTATGTCCCATTTACATCCCAACTTGTCAAGCTGTGGTCAGAGTGTGCACAGTAACAGAGTGAGATGTATGTGCATCATAGTTCATAGGTTCATAGATTAGTACTAAGCAAATTGCCTTTTTGAGCCATTTTAAACCTAGCCAATTATCCCTTGTGAGACTCAAACCCTGCACCTTGTGTTTGTAAGGCAAACACCTTAACCATTCGGCCACCCTCCCAACCCAAACTAACTGCCCTTGCGAGCCATTTTAAGCCTAGTCAATTATCCCTTGTGAGACTCAACCCTGCACCTTGTGTTTGTAAGGCAAATACCTTAACCATTAGGCCACCCTCCCAATAACATGTAATGTGGAATCTGGTACTGTGTGTGGGAACATTCAGGTAGTGCTAATAAACATTCCTCCCACAGGTCTGTCAGATACCAACACTGTGCCCAGAAAAACAAGAATGATACCCAGTACTAGTACTGTTCACAGTGGTATTGTATGGCATTGCGACTGATGGAGTTGCTCTGAATAATGAGGTATTACACATCACTGTTACCCACACTGTCCTACAACATATAACTGTCTAGAAAATCTGTATAAGAGTGTTGTAATACAAGGACAGAGTGCAAAAGCACAGGGGATTAATAAGGCAGAAAGCAGATTAGACATACCGGTTTTGGTGGGTATGTTGATTATTGTTGTAATGACACCTATGTTCTGATAATGTCCAATTATTTGATAAATATTTTAATGGTTCCCATGCATGTGCTATATTGAATTATTCCAACATTGGTGGCACAGTGCCATCAATGTACCTGCATGCTGTTCATATTAACACTGTGGTCCCATATATGCATGTGTTCTGTTTGCTATGCAACTGTTCTGTATCTGGTGTCTGGATTAATAGGAATATCTATGCATGCTGCTATACCTAACCCTGGAATATGTTGACTATTACTAACCCACAAATGATGATGAAATCTAAAACACCATAGCATGCTTGGGAAGGCCGGTCCCAGCAGACCCACCTGTCCCACCTCAGCTGGCAGTGGCACCGAGCACCAGCATATCTGGGGCACAACCTGGGACCTCCCTGTCCATTGGTCCTGCACTGCCTTCAGGTGGAACTGCCTCAGGGGATGGAGCTCACCCCCCCCAGGAGTGGGCACAGACATGCACCTGTCACCCATTGCCAGGTCAGGGTTGGGGTGCGTAGAGAGATCAACGAGCAGTTTGGTGATCTTCTACGCCAGCTCGAGGTCCACGTATCATGATTAGAGAGTCAGCCTGGTTCTGCGACTCAGCCCCCAGCACAGCCACCTTCGGGGCTGTGAAGGTGCAGTGGTGAATGGCCATGGGTGGGGACTTCAGTCCCACTGTTTCCACTAGGGGGCTTGTGGCCTTCCGATTTCCCAACACCCCTCCCCATCAAGGTGTTTACCCCCCACATGTTTCACATACCTTCCTGTGTATGCACCTTGTTTGTCTTGTCTGTTAACCTACCCAACCTACCTCCCCAAATATACCTACTACCCCACCCCAAAAAATAAGGGAAATCTGTTCCCACAAAAAAATCTCACCCCATACATAGCTGTCCATTTCGCACACATGTCCACTGGACACATGTAATACAGTCTAATTGGCATCACAACAAATATTTGTTGTCCTCACCCCCTCCCAGGGGTTTGAGTGTCCAAACCTACCTCTAAATTCAATGTATATGCACAGTTGTTGCTATAGAGGAAATGGGCAGCTATGGACCTTCCCTACACCCTTCCTGCACATCCCTGGATATTTTCCCTACTGTCTTTCCCTCTTTGTGCCCCATTTTTCACCACATTCCTATCAACCCATTTTTCTTTTCTTTTAAAGAAATTAGTGCTGGGGTAAGTGGGAGTAAGTACTTTTAAGCAGCAGTAAGCCGGTTTAAGCCTGTTTTCACAGGGGTAAACAATGTCTACACAGGTTAAGCAATTCAGAAGCTAACTAAGTATAAGAAACTGTAACCGGAAGTTAGCAGTGCTTACCTCCTCGCAAACATGCGCAAACCTGCTTACAACTGCTTTAAGTGCCTTAATCACTCTGTATCCAACGGCCCGTTTTCTACCCAGAAACAAAATAAACAGCCTCTGCAAGGCTCAAACCCAGGACCTTGCACAACATAGCCAAAGGGATTTACCACTAAACCATGCAAGATACATATGACCCTGATGTTTTCAGAAACATATCATCCAGCCCAGTCATTCAACAGTACAGCGAATGTATTCCAGAATTTATATGCATGTGTGTGTGTAAATATATTAATATCTAAACAGATACAACATATCTATATATGTATATATTTTATATATATATATATATATATATATATATATATATATATAAACATATATATATATATATATATATATATATATATATATATGTATATATCAATATATACATATATAAAAATATATATGAATATATATACATGCAAATGCCTACATCTATAGATATGTACGTCCACATCTATATGTCTAAATATATACGGCAGGTTTTATATATATATATATATATATATATATATATATATATATATATATATATATATATATATATCTATATCTATGTCAGCAGATATATATATATATATATATATATATATATATATATATATATATATATATATATACATATATATATATATATATGTATACATATGTATACCTACATCTGTAGATAACAATGTGGAAATAACAAAAGCATATATGTCCACATCCAACATTAATGGGGTTGAGAGGGCACAAACAATATATGTCTTGTACAAATTGGTATACCCCCACAGCCAAACATGTCCCCCTGCAATACACTACCAAGTGTTGCAGATCCCATAACCAGGACCAGACACAACATGGACATCCCTAGGATACATATACACAGACACATATATGCAGATACAGATATACATATATATGTATACATATATATGGATATATATGTAACTACACATACACAAACACAGATATGTACATTAAGTTACATATGTAGTACATGCACACAGTATGGAACAGCCGCTATTCCTACAGTTACCACCTTACCAACTGGAGACTGTATGAGCCACCCATACAAATGACATTCATTGCCTGTAACATATACCCATAGAGACATCAAAGGCTATAACACCACACACAAGTGTGCATAGATGGAAACGCTTTATTTGTGTACTATTACAGTTGTATATACCATGTCATATAGCTGTTTAGACATGGACATCCATATGAACTGAGTAATGCAAGTGTAAAACAGTTATACTAATACAGTAGTCTGGAAATGTTAACAAATGTTGCTGTCCAGGCCAAGGCCATCAAGTAGTACAATAGTAAAGACAGACTGGGCCACAGGATACCAAACAATCAAGGGTAGGTAATGCAGGTGTATAGTTCAGCAGCCTCTATCTACACTCTGTAGACAATCCCTAGGAGGTAAAGACCTCAGTTGACACACTGGGATGTAACTGTTACATAACAAGGCACAACTGACACCATCACAAGCACACTGACAAACAGAACAGTCTGTATGGCATAGCCGGCTCTACAGGCATACTAATGCACAGAGTAACATACACCTGTGGGTATGTGCATCACTACAACCAATGTGAACACAGCCACAGCTATATATTGCATGCTAGCATATTATTACAGAATATGGACTATCTGTTCAACACCAAACTCATATGTGCCACCCGCAAACTAACCATACATATATTGCGCCACTACACAGTGTGGTCTGCTGCCTGTCTGTGGTATGGGGCAAGTGCATATATGGCCCTACAAACAGGTAAGCTGATAGGGTAACATACAGTGGAGGAGCATGTCATATCTGACAGAACAGGACCAAGAACAATGGCATCTACCACAGTCTGCACACAGGCCAAGGTATATATTAACAATATACAAACTGCAGACAATCACCATAAGTACACAGACCTCAGTACTGTTCACACCACCACAGAATTTCCAGGTTACGTCATAAAATCCAAAAAAGAAAAAAGCCAGTACCAAGGAGGATCTGTAGAATATAGTTTTATTATAAACTGAAACTAGACCGGTTTCAGCAACAAGGCTTTCTTCAGTAGTACATTAAGCAATAGTAATGAGTCATGATCTTAAATAGTTTCAATTAGTGGATTCAGTAACATCATTTCCTGTGATTTCAAAAAGACAAAAAGGTTCATGAAAAACCATGAAAAATCACCATTAGAAGTAAAATAAAATAAAGATATTCATGAGCTTTGATTGTTACATTTTTGTTCCTGAAATCAAACAAAATAAAGTAAAATTCAGCTGATGAGTTGGTATATCTAAAAATAAAAACCATGGTTATAAAGTACAAAAAACCATCATCCTGAATTTATTAAAGGGAAAAATTTTTTCAGTGCACTATTAATATGAAATCATATAAATGTATATATAAATATAACATGAAGCCAAAAGCTTCATCATTAATAAGCTGGGATGGAGAAGAATATTGGGTGCATAATAATGTCACAAAGATTTAATGTTTATTATTCACTAAGAATGACATAAATCATAATTTATCATTCAATCCCGGGGGGAAGAGCCCCCCCAAGTTTGATAATCCACCTCTTTTCTTTTGCATTTAAGATATCATGCCAGCCTGCTTTGAACGATTGATTACCAGTAATGCGGTCAATGATGGCAAATGAGAATTTGGCAGTAGAATGTTTAATGGAGTGTCTGTATAATGCATTGGTTAGTCTCTGATTCCTGATATCCCCAAGGTGTTCAGAAATCCTGACCCGGAACTGCCTGGATGTTTGGCCAATATAAAAGGCCTGACGTGCACGTAGCAAGATATATTATCCAGTCTGAACTACAATTACCAAAAAATTCAATGTTGTATATTTGTCCAGTGTTTTTGCTAGTGAAGCAAGTTGTTTTGAAAATATAACTGCAGAAACTGCAGTGGCCACATGGGTAAATGCCTATAAGTTTGTCCCCGGTAAGTGTCCTATGTGTAAGGTTATCATCCAGAGGTCTTGTTCTTTTATAATGTGAAAACAATGAACCTAATGTTTTACCTTTCCTATTTGAAAAGTAACATCGTTCTCCTAGGTAGTCTTCCAAAAGGGGATGTGAATTAAGTATGTTCCAATGGTTGTTAATAATATTGATTAAGTTCCCACTGTTCCTGCCATAGGTCGTAACAAATCTACATAAATCAGAATCATTGTCTCTGAGTCCTGTGTTATATTTTAGAAGAGAGTCCCTGGATTTGGTTTGGCTGAATTGGACTGCTGAATTAATAATTCGTGGAGAATAACCCCTGGATAGAAATCTTTTAGTTAGATCCGTTTGGTGGTTCATAAAGTCATCATTGGAAGAACATATTCTTTTGATCTGTAGAAATTGAGATTTTGGTATATTTTTAATAATGTATTTAGGATGGAAACTTTCCGCATGCAAAAGAGTATTGTATTGTGGGAATTTCCTGTGAACAGATGTCTTGAGTGTGTTATCAGATTGTCTGGTTAGATGAACGTCCAAAAAATTAATTTCACTCTGATTGTATTCCACAGTGAATTCAATACCCCAGATGTTCCCATTCAAATGCTCAATAAATTCCTGGAGGTATTCCTTACCTCCTTTCCATACTAACCAACAGTTGTCGAGGTATCTCCTCCATATTTCAATTTCTGGTAAATATATATTGTGCATTGGATCATATATAATGTGTTCTTCAATGTAACCCATAAAGAGGTCTGCATAGATGGGTGCAAATGATGCACCCATAGCCATGCCTTGAAGTTGCCAATAGCAGTCCTGTTGGAAATGAAAAACATTTTTCGTAAGAATGTGTTCCGCCATGCATACTAATAATGTGTTCATCCCCGGGGGGTATAAATTGAATTTGTTTAGCCAGAATTCCAAGGCCATGAGACCTGCCCAATGTGGGATACTGGTGTATAAAGAAGATACATCCAGAGTAGACATCAACCATTCTGGGTCCATTTGAGATTCAGAGACAATCTGCAGAAATTCCGTGGTATCCTGAATTCTAGCACGAACATGTGACAACAGAGGTTTCAATTTCTCGGTAAGAAACACAGATAGGGGTTCAGTAAGTGACCCGATACCAGATAAAATTGGTCTACCCGGTGGCTGGTGAATGGACTTGTGAATTTTAGGAAGTAAATAGAGTTGTTGTTTGGCAGGGTCCTTAACCATCAAATGAGTTTTCGTTTTTTCCGAAATGATCCCAGATTCCACTGCTTGTTCCAAAAATTCATTAATTTCTAGTTGGAAGCTGGGTGTGGGATCAATCTCCATTTTCATGTAATGATGACGGTTAGATAGTTGCCTGAAACCTTCACCAACATAATAATCATTGTCCATAACAACAACCGCACCCCCTTTGTCAGCAGGAATGATGACAATATCTGTGTTATTCCTGAGTTGTGTAAGAGCCATTTGTTCCTTCTTCGATATGTTATGCCTCATGTTATCCGCAGAACTGAAGTGAAAATGTATATCCTTGATGACTGCCTGCTGAAAAACAGCAACATGTTTGTCCATGGGAGGATTAAATGTAGATTTGTGGAATCTAAAATCAGATGATCTTTGAGTGACATCTATTTTATCCTGTTGTTTGAAAAATAATTTGAGATTAATCTTTCTACAGAAATCTATAGTATCAGAAACCAAGGAACTTTCATCAATAAAGAAACCGAGAATAAAACCAAGGCCTTTATTAAGTAGGGAGTATTGATCATCAGATAAGACATGTTTTGAAATGTTTAAGACATTGGTACATTGTTCATTCATTTCACTATCGACATGAAAAGTTCTTCTAAGATTGTGACCCCTGTGTTTCCTACCTGCCCGGTGTTTTTTACCCCTAAAGGGGCCTCAGTTGTTCTTCCCCTTTTGGCATTTGGAAAATCACCAGTACTGGGTGTCTCCATGTCTGTAGTTGAGGATTCCTCACCAGATGTGATATAACTTGACCCTGTCATTTTCAAAATGGATCTTGGTCTCTTTTTGCGTACAAAGGAGACATTCTTTGTACCATGAGCAAACCTAGCACCCTTCTGTGATTCAAATTGTCTGCCCTTATCATAATCCTCCTAGTCTCTGGCAAATTTGTGCAATTTCTTGCTTTTAAGATTATTTTCCAAAGTAGATATTTCTTTGGATAATTTGCTCAGACAAGCCTGGAAATTAGTGTTTTCTTCAAACTGTTTGAGGTTATTACAAGTTTTTTCTACTTCCATGATATTTCCCTGTATTGTTCTCTCATAAAATGATGCCAATATATTGACTCTGGCCATGGCAGCCTCCTCCTCAGATATCTATTATAAAGAATGCAAATCCTGGCACATATACTATGGTTCATAAACAACAATAATATAATATACAAAGTCCAAATGTAGATATAAATGCAAAATGCTCTTCTGTTGGCCCTGTATCAAATATCACTGACCGTATTAACCACCGACAGTTATTTCGAAAATATGTCCAAATGTTGAGATAAACGACTGGGCCCAAACAAGAAAATACAATTTAGTGGAAAAATACGTGAAGCGCTGGTCGTAGCCCCACGAACATAGATTATAGAGTCAATGTCCCTGTATGTCGTTATAAATTAAATGGTACAGTACCTGAAAAATGTTTTAGATTTATCCATACGAGACATATTCCAAATTATTATCTGGTTTATGCTCCGATAAGGATGACCTAAAAATTTTTGGAATTGGCACTGACCCTACAGAAATTGTTAATTTGGAAACCATGGATCCAGTTGACGGTTGCGAAAATTCATTTTATAGACTAGGCAAACAAATTAAAACATTGAGAACAGACATCTGGCAACATAAATTGTTTAAAGCATATCAAGTGCAGAATATATCCCCTAGGGGATTGAGATGCAAAATCCAACCGTTGGTTGGTACACCGGATGATATCTTGCTCAAGGATTGGCAAATAGCACAACAGGAGGCTGCCATGGCCAGAGTCAATATATTGGCATCATTTTATGAGAGAACAATACAGGGAAATATCATGGAAGTAGAAAAAACTTGTAATAACCTCAAACAGTTTGAAGAAAACACTAATTTCCAGGCTTGTCTGAGCAAATTATCCAAAGAAATATCTACTTTGGAAAATAATCTTAAAAGCAAGAAATTGCACAAATTTGCCCGAGACAAGGAGGATTATGATAAGGGCAGACAATTTGAATCACAGAAGGGTGTTAGGTTTGCTCATGGTACAAAGAATGTCTCCTTTGTACGCAAAAAGAGACCAAGATCCATTTTGAAAAAGACAGGGTCAAGTTATATCACATCTGGTGAGGAATCCTCAACTACAGACACGGAGACACCCAGTACTGGTGATTCTCCAAATGCCAAAAGGAGAAGAACAACTGAGGCCCCTTTAGGGGTAAAAAACACCGGGCAGGTAGGAAACACAGGGGTCACAAGCTTAGAAGAACTTTTCATGTCGATAGTGAAATGAATGAACAATGTACCAATGTCTTAAACATTTCAAAACATGTCTTATCTGATGATCAATACTCCCTACTTAATAAAGGCCTTGGTTTTATTCCCGGTTTCTTTATTGATGAAAGTTCCTTGGTTTCTGATACTATAGATTTCTGTAGAAAGATTAATCTCAAATTATTTTTCAAACAACAGGATAAAATAGATGACACTCAAAGATCATCTGATTTTAGATCCCACAAATCTACATTTAATCCTCCCATGGACAAACATGTTGCTGTTTTTCAGCAGGCAGTCAAGGATATACATTTTCACTTCAGTTCTGCGGATAACATGAGGCATAACTTATCGAAGAAGGAACAAATGGCTCTTACACAACTCAGGAATAACACAGATATTGTCATCATTCCTGCTGACAAAGGGGGTGCGGTTGTTGTTATGGACAATGATTATTATGTTGGTGAAGGTTTCAGGCAACTATCTAACCGTCATCATTACATGAAAATGGAGATTGATCCCACACCCGGCTTCCAACTAGAAATTAATGAATTTTTGGAACAAGCAGTGGAATCTGGGATCATTTCGGAAAAAACGAAAACTCATTTGATGGTTAAGGACCCTGCCAAACAACAACTCTATTTACTTTATAAAATTCACAAGTCCATTCACCAGCCACCGGGTAGACCAATTGTATCTGGTATCGGGTCACTTACTGAACCCCTATCTGTGTTTCTTACCGAGAAATTGAAACCTCTGTTGTCACATGTTCGTGCTAGAATTCAGGATACCATGGAATTTCTGCAGATTGTCTCTGAATCTCAACTGGACCCAGAACTGTTGATGTGTACTCTGGATGTATCTTCTTTATACACTAGTATCCCACATTGGGCGGGTCTCATGGCCTTGGAATTCTGGCTAAACAAATTCAATTTATACCCCCCAGGGATGAACACATTATTAGTATGCATGGCGGAACACATTCTTACGAAAAATGTTTTTCATTTCCAACAGGACTGCTATTGGCAACTTCAAGGCACGGCTATTGGTGCATCATTTGCACCCATCTATGCAGACCTCTTTATGGGTTACATTGAAGAACACATTATATATGATCCAATGCACAATATATATTTACCAGAAATTGATATATGGAGGAGATACCTGGACGACTGTTGGTTAGTATGGAAAGGAGGTAAGGAATACCTCCAGGAATTTATTGAGCATTTGAATGGGAACATCTGGGGTATTGAATTCACTGTGGAATACAATCAGAGTGAAATTAATTTTTTGGATGTTCATCTAACCAGACAATCTGATAACACACTCAAGACATCTGTTCACAGGAAATTCCCACAATACAATACTCTTTTGCATGCGGAAAGTTTCCATCCTAAACACATTATTAAAAATATACCAAAATCTCAATTTCTATGGATCAAAAGAATATGTTCTTCCAATGATGACTTTATGAACCACCAAACGGATCTAACTAAAAGATTTCTATCCAGGGGTTATTCTCCACGAATTATTAATTCAGCAGTCCAATTCAGCCAAACCAAATTCAGGGACTCTCTTCTAAAATATAACACAGGACTCAGAGACAATGATTCTGATTTATGTAGATTTGTTACGACCTATGGCAGGAACAGTGGGAACTTAATCAATATTATTAACAACCATTGGAACATACTTAATTCTCATCCCCTTTTGGAAGACTACCTAGGAGAACAATGTTACTTTTCATATAGGAAAGGTAAAACATTAGGTTCATTGTTTTCACATTATAAAAGAACAAGACCTCTGGATGATAACCTTACACATAGGACACTTACCGGGGACAAACTTATAGGCATTTACCCATGTGGCCACTGCAGTTTCTGCAGTTATAGTTTCAAAACAACTTGCTTCACTAGCAAAAACACTGGACAAATATACAACATTGAATTTTTTGGTAATTGTAGTTCAGACTGGATAATATATCTTGCTATGTGCACATGTCAGGCCTTTTATATTGGCCAAACATCCAGGCAGTTCCGGGTCAGGATTTCTGAACACCTTGGGGATATCAGGAATCAGAGACTAACCAATGCATTATACAGACACTCCATTAAACATTCTACTGCCAAATTCTCATTTGCCATCATTGACCGCATTACTGGTAATCAATCGTTCAAAGCAGGCTGGCATGATATCTTAAATGCAAAAGAAAAGAGGTGGATTATCAAACTTGGGGGGCTCTTCCCCCCGGGATTGAATGATAAATTATGATTTATGTCATTCTTAGTGAATAATAAACATTAAATCTTTGTGACATTATTATGCACCCAATATTCTTCTCCATCCCAGCTTATTAATGATGAAGCTTTTGGCTTCATGTTATATTTATATATACATTTATATGATTTCATATTAATAGTGCACTGAAAAAAAATTTTCCCTTTAATAAATTCAGGATGATGGTTTTTTTGTACTTTATAACCATGGTTTTTAATTTTAGATATACCAACTCATCAGCTGAATTTTACTTTATTTTGTTTGATTTCAGGAACAAAAATGTAACAATCAAAGCTCATGAATATCTTTATTTTATTTTACTTCTAATGGTGATTTTTCATGGTTTTTCATTAACCTTTTTGTCTTTTTTAAATCACAGGAAATGATGTCACTGAATCCACTAATTGAAACTGTTTAAGATCATGACTCATCACTATTGCTTAATGTACTACTGAAGAAAGCCTTGTTGCTGAAACCGGTCTAGTTTCAGTTTATAATAAAACTATATTCTACAGATCCTCCTTGGTGCTTGCTTTTTTCTTTTTTGGATCTACCGTGCTCACTTGCCGTGCACCAGCCTAACTTGCTAGCTCTATTTATGAAACATTACGTCATAAAATATAACCCCTACTATACTTACCATGTGTAGCAGTCTGATATCTCACTGGCTTGTTACCAGATATGATGTCACTAATTATGGTGTACAGTACATATGCACCCCTTACTGCATGACATATGTACAAAGGTTGTCAGGATTGTGGCTGGAGGCACATGCACAGGGCCAATATTGACATGTTGCTGTGATAACCTCATACTTTTCCTGTTTAACAGGGTTTGTTGCACCATATGTCCTATGAGGGATATGAAGTTAGTAACTCTCACGGCTGTCCCCATCGACAGACTGCAATCCTCACACTACCTTCAGCAGTTCACAGATAGGTGATCAGTGGATAACACCTGAAACAAAAGGCACCATACACTGCCAGTCAACAGATGTCCCTACAGATGGGTGTTTCCTCATTAACATAGCACTGACATGGCAGGTATGTAAACATGTAGGACAGCCATATCCACACACACCCTGTTAAACTAACATTACTTCAAATGCAGTATAGCAACACTTTCAGTCTCTAGTCAGGTCAGGCACATCCCCCTCCTGTGTGCTGGCCTGTTTCCACAGTGTATGTTGTTAGAGGTACACCCCAATCCATCTGAGATGCTGTTTGCCAAACAGATCAAGTTCCTGCTCACAGTAAATGAAAGGCCCAACAGCAACATGATGTTCCTAGATACTGGTGTGTGTTTCCATGCAATTGGCTATGGGAATGTTACCACAGCTGTTCCACATGCAATCAGCTAGAGAAGGACTGCAATTCATGCAGAGACCATCAGCAGATCCTGAGCATCACTTCCAATACACATGTTGCTGCCTAAGCAAAGTAGGTGTAAGTCTCCACATCCACCAGAGACGGAGTAAGAGAAGCAGACAGAGGCACAGAAAAGCCAGGGAGGGGTGGGTGTGTAAAACGTATGCATGTTTATGCTACACAATCTACCAGTAAAGGGTTTTAAACCTCTGATGACTATGCAGTGCTATCACATGTCCATGCAGTTATTGGATGAGCCACATAGGTTACATGTTGGGGAGCCCTCAGAACGTATATGTGATGGTGAGTGACATCTGCACCAGGGATATGGTAGTTATGTGGTAGGAGTAGTATCAGTGCCTGCCTGCATGAACAGGTGTCAGCGTCAGCACAGCCACACTCTCACAGGGATGCACACACATTGCCACACTTGGCAGGGCCAGGAATACAACTCATCACTAGTTTTATTGCCACAACAACAGTACTGTGCAGGTATCACATGCACCACAGGGGTCATACGGATGATATATGTGCAAAGGGTATGTGGAGGTGTCTGACATCAGACAGTATGCTTCAGTATGCCAATGGGGGTTGCAGTGAATATGAATTTGGTCATACGCATCAGACACCACACACACAGATACAGGTGCCAGTACTGACAAGCATGTGTGAACTGCTTTATGGGTGTGTTGTGGTTTATGGTGCCAGACAGCTATACAAGGCTAGGTGATGGGTATACCTTGGTATCAGGCCACATGACAATGGTCTGCATTGTGGCTCAGGGCTGTAGTGTCTGGAGTTACCCACACAGGTTGGTATTGATTTCACCATCCAGTTACCTGGGTGACTATTGCATGTGGCCAATGCTGTGCATTGCTTTCCATGTATGTGTTCCTTAGTCCATGATATAGGCAGTGTCTGGGATGTCACACCTCCCACATGCATGTACAGTGACATGTGGAACTGTACCTGGGGTGTCTGGCCTATGTTGTGTACAATGATCATTATCATCAGATGTGCCAGTCCTGGCCTCATGTGGCAGGAACTTTTCATGGACAACAGGTTGGCCCTGCACCTACATTGATAGCATGATACTGGTATACTCTGATGTCAGTGGCATCTGTCCATACAGTGCTTGTGTTTCAGCCATGTTATGTCCTATCTGGGTCACATGTGATGGCACCACAGGTGTAGCAGATGTCCAGTGGGGAGCATGGGGGAGATGCACTGTTGGCATGTACATGCCTATTGGACTGATGGACAGGGTGCCATGCCCTCTGTTGCTCACTGCAATCACACCACGGTTACTATCAGTGGGCAATATGCAGGGTACTACCAACATAGTGGCTGTTGCCTTGGCAAGCGTGTGTGTGTGTGTGTGTGTGTGTGTGTGTGTGTGTGTGTGTGTGTGTGTGTGTGTGTGTGTATGAGACACGGGTTGAGACTGTACCCTGGGTAATACAAGGGTAGCTAACATTGTTCAGCTGGCATTGTTTTCACATTTAGGGGTATGGATTTGCATACCAGCCTCCTGGCTATTTCACATCTGTTATCCCTGTATGGTGGACATTGTGATATATACTCAGCCCGCCATATAAGAAGTTTGCAAAACCCTCTCCACATTGAATCCAGTTGTTACACACTTACCGCCACACAGCATATGAATGACAAACACAGACACGCACATACACACACACACACACACACACACACACACACACACACACACACACACACACACACACACACACACACACCTGTCATGTCTGGGATTAGAGCTCCTACCTAACTAGTATATTACACTATAGCACTATGCCATTATAGGACATGCCACGGAGATTACTGGAGTGCCCCTTCCCCAAAGGTGTATTTTACAGTGAATGACATCAGCAGGATTGCTAAGGTAGGCCATTTGGATTCTAGTGAGTGTGACTAGCCTAAAATGCATCGCTCCCTACACAAACATAGAAACACACGCAAAACATCCACCAGTGCCATGTGTGGGGATATCACCCCTATCAGAGTTCTATATCACACTACAGCATGATGCTGTTTTAGGATTCACCACAGAGATTACTGGAGTTCTCCTTTCCTAAATGTGTATTTCACAGTGAATGACAGCAGGATTGCCAAAGTAGGGCATTTGAATTGTAGTGAGTGCGACCAGCCTAAAATGCATTGCTCCCTACACAAACATAGAAACACAAATATAGACATACACACAATTGCCAGGTCTGGGATTAAAACTCCTATCTAACTATTCTATTACACTACAGCAATACACAGTTATAGGTCACACTACAGAGCTTACAGGGCTACAGCCTTCCCAGAGGTGTATTTCTAGGAGGATGACATCAGCAGCCTTGCCAAAGTAGAGCATTTGAATTGTAGGGAGTGTGACTACCCTAAAAAGCATTGCTCTCTGCACAGACAGTGTCAGACAGACAGACAAACACACTTGCCAAGTCTGTGATTAGAACTCCTACCTAATGTATTACACTTCAGCAGTACGCAGTTATGGCACATGCTATGGAGATTACTGGGCTACAATCTTCCTGGAGATGTATTTCTAGGTGGATGACATCAGCAGCTTTGCTAAAGTAGAGCATTTGTATTGTAGGGAGTGTGACTACCCGAAAAAGCATTGCTCTCTATACAGACAGACACACAGACAATTGCCAAGTCTGGGATTAGAACTCCTATCTAACTAATTTATCTCATTACAGCAACATGTAGTTATGGAATGCGCTACAGAGATTACTGGGCTACAACCTTCCCGGGGATGTATTTCTAGGTGAATGACATCAGCGGCCTTGCCAAAGTAGAGCATTTGTATTGTAGGGAGTGTGACTGCCCTAAAAAGCATTGCTCTCTACACAGACACACACACACACACACACACACACACACACACACACACACACACACACACACACACACACACACACACACACACACACACATACACACACACACACACACACACACACACACACACACACACACACACACACACACACACACACACACACACACACACACACACACAGTTACCAAGTCTGGGATTGGTACTCCTACCTAACTAGTTTATCACACTATAGCAGTTCACAGTTATGCAACATGCCATGGAGATTAATGGGCTGCAACTCTCCCAAATGTGTATTTCACAGTGCATGACCTCAGCAGGCTTGTCATAGTAGGGCTATGGAGAGAGCAGTGTGTGTGTGCATGGGCCATAACCCATTCATCTAGAGATTGACACACCACATGAAGGCACACACAGGGTCATATTTCACAGGTACGTGTATACAGCTGCTAGATGACTACTTCCTTGTACACTCATGATGCACAGCTAGCACATGCACCGCATAGTCTGTACTGCTGACAGATACCAGTGGCTAGTATCTACAGTGAGTGACATCTGAACTTCATGTGGTTGTAGCCTTTTGGCTATGTGCTGAGTGGGACAGAACTGGATGGCTCCTTGTCACAGTCACCTTCTTCCACACATCTATGTACATCTATCTTTGGCTTATTATAGTGTGTTTTCCTTTGATATATGCCTGTATTCCTGTCCACTGTGTGTGCAAAGCATGTGTGGTGCATACTGAGGAGTGTCTGGACTAACATCTGAGACTGCCAGATATGTCTGGTCCACTGGTGTTTGCAGACATGGCCTTCCTGTGTTTAAGTGTGTGAGCATCCCCAGTATGACCTTTCAGTATGTTGTTGACTGGCATTGCCTTCATTTCTCTGTGTGTGTGAGCATGCCCAGTATGGCCATCTGTATTGAATGTGTGGATGAAGTCCAGGTAGTCTGTATTGCAGAGCTGACCTATGTGTTGTATACCTACAGATAGCATACTGTTTCTGCAGGGTATTTGTCGATCATTTGGCATTGCCTGTTATTACAGTTCTACATAGGATGGGGGGGCACACCTTACTATTTCTACATTTCTAAATCCAAATGATGTCCCAATCCAGGGCTGACAAGAAGTAACCACACCAAACAATACAGACCACTGCTTAAACGAATCCACGGGAGGCAGGCAGTTGTAGAAACACTTCTTTAATATGAACAGACTAAGCGCTTTCACCAAACACACTTTGGCATCTTCAGAGTCAAACATTCTAATACAAAGACAAGACTTATATACCCACTGATTACAATAATTAAATAATTAACTAACTAATTATTCGAACATCTCTTAAGCACACACATACCACTCAGTAATACTTAAAAATGTTACATACAAATATATATAAACTCATATATATATATATATATATATATATATATATATATGAATATAAATATATGCAAAACTTATTACAACCTAACCAAATACAATATTTGAAGTATAAAAATATTATACAATGAATAAAAATAAAAATATATAAAAATACAATAAAAAAATGAAATTGAAATATGAAATAAAGAATATATGCTAATACATAAAAACCCAAATTGACTCTATATAATTCCATGTTATTCATAATCATTGTACACAAAACCATATATACATCCATACATATAAAATCATTTAATTTCATGTAATGTATAAAAAATACAATATAGACCTTGATCTTTTTCGTTATAAATATAACAATTCACTGTGCATATCATATCAAATAAGATTTCTGCCTCAAGGCCGGCTTCGAGGAAACACAATCATTTAAGCCAGGCTGCTTCAAAGCATTCAGCCTAAGCTGCCATTCCGCTTCAAGAAGAGCTACCCGGTTCCCAATATCGCCACCCTGATCAAGGACCACCCGGTCAATAATGAAAAACACAAACTTCTTGAAACCAGAACATTTGACGGAGTGCAAGTATAGGGCATTGTGCACATCTTTAATCCTCAAACTTCTCACATGCTCTAACACCCTATCCCTTAACCTACGCGTCGTCATTCCAATGTAAAATGCATCACATGATGCGCAGGAAGCAATGTAAACAACATTTTTACTGTTGCAGTTACAAACCCCCGGACAACCCAGAGTACGTCCAAAGTTGGCCACACACACATACGGCCCTTCTGCTATAAACCTACAAGCCCTACATGCTTCACACTTGCTCATCATGGACTTAACAAATCTAGAATTCCTTTCTAATATGTTTTTCTAATTGGGTCCCTTACTGAAAACAATTGAAGGTTTAGATCCAATAATATTCTTTAATTCTGGACTTAAAATGTTGTCCCACAAACTTCTCATCACACCACACATCTCAGAGGCTTTTTCACTAAACTGTAAGACAAAGACAGGGTCATACCCAAACTTGTCTTTTTCCTTTTCTCCTTCACTCATCATCCCCACATCGTTGGGTTCCACCAACCCACCTGAACCCCTATGATTCCTCAAAATAGGGGAATAATTTGTTCTTCTCCCTTTGTATACCTCCTTCTTGGTTTTTCTTAACAAACTCAATGGATAACCACGATCCAATAACATCCCTATAAGAATGTATATCTCCTTCTTGAACATCCCCTCATCACTAACCAATCGTGATATACGGACCATCTGTCCTTTCACCACCCCTTTCTTCTGATGAAAGGGATGGCAACTGTTAAAATGTAATAGTGAATTGGAATAGTTCTCCTTCCTGTAAATAGTACTTAACAAACCATCACCATCCTTGACGATGGTGATGTCCAAAAAATTAATACTGTCCCTACTCCAAGTATGAGTAAACTTCAAGCATGTGTGGTGCATACTGAGGAGTGTCTGGACTAACATCTGAGACTGCCAGATATGTCTGGTCCACTGGTGTTTGCAGACATGGCCTTCCTGTGTTTAAGTGTGTGAGCATCCCCAGTATGACCTTTCAGTATGTTGTTGACTGGCATTGCCTTCATTTCTCTGTGTGTGTGAGCATGCCCAGTATGGCCATCTGTATTGAATGTGTGGATGAAGTCCAGGTAGTCTGTATTGCAGAGCTGACCTATGTGTTGTATACCTACAGATAGCATACTGTTTCTGCAGGGTATTTGTCGATCATTTGGCATTGCCTGTTATTACAGTTCTACATAGGATGGGGGGGGGCACACCTTACTATTTCTACATTTCTACTCAGGATTTGTGGGGCACACCTGACTGTTACTACATGTCTATGTAGGATTGGGGGCACAACTGATACTTGTACACATTTGTTATGACTGTACTGGTATGGCAGGTACTCCGTTTCATTCTGTAGTCTTACCTATCATGCTGACTAGAGGCATACCAGTGTACTACAGATCTTAGCTTTTATTTACCTACATATTAGTTTCTGACTTCCTACACTTCAGAACTGATGTCCCACTGCCTGAACTGCTGCAGTCTGTCTGTGTAGGCCTGGGGGGAGGTTACCCATAGCCCTCATTCAGGGGCCATAGCACAGCCTTTGTTTTTGTTTGCCTACACCTGTCCTGCTGGCTGTAACTGTTGTTGGGTATGTGAACCCCCCCTGACTTACATGTGTGGTTCACTTACCTTGTGGGTGTCCCAGTATTGAGGGTGGTGCTGCAAGGCTGCCTATGTGGGATGCACATAGTAAACTCCCTACACATGGTTGAGCACAGGTAGTGTAATGTTTGGTATTGCTTTTACCATATGTGAGAGTCAGAGAGAGAGGTGTTATTCCCTGGGTCCCTCCTTTGTCATTGTATGTGCTATGCATTGCCTCTTTACCAAGGCCCGGGCATACTGGGTACACTTCCTTCTGCCTACTGGGGTAGGCTCAGTTTGCTCCTCCTCCAAGCCACTCTGTGTCTGTGCAGGCCTTGGCAAAGGTGGTGGGCTGTGTGGCCTTGCCCTATGCTGTTCCTGCTGCAGCTGTTTCTGCAGGATCATATTGTGTAGCATGGCACATACGAGGACAATTTAGGTAAATGTAGCTGGTGAGTACTGCAAGGCTCCACCAGATGTATCCAGGCACCAGAACCATGACTTGAGCATCCCAAACACATGCTCTACTATAATTCTGGTCTCATTATGGAGTTCTTGTTCAGGTGTGTGTGCATTTCTGATGGGTGTCATCCACGACGGCGCCAGTGTGTATACAGCATCCCTCACTAGGTGAACGTGAGGGATGTCCCCATTGGCAAATCTCTGGTACAGCTGTGTCAGATGCCAGATGTGGGAATTGTGATAGCTTCCAGGGAAGCCAGCACACACATTCATTATTATGGCCTGGGCAACACATACGACCTGGCAGTTGATGGAGGGGAAGCCCTTGGGGTTGATGTAGACCCTACCCCACTCACTTGGTGGTGTTTTGATGCATATGTGCGTGCAGTCTATAACACCCAATACCTCAGGGTATTCTTCTATTTGGTGGAACAGTTGCATATTGCTGGCCAACGCCTCACAGGTGTTAGGGAAATATACGTGCTCACTGACATGTGCTGACATGGCATCCAGGAACTGGTGGAGTACCCAGGATGCTGATGCCTGTGAGATCCCCATCATATCCCCAGCTGGCCTTTGGAAGGTACCTGTAGCTAGTATTCTTAGGCCTACACATACCTTGGTATCCACTGGGATGGGTTCCCCTCTGTTAGTTCTATGTGCCGGGTGTGGCCGGCACAGCTCAATGATTTGCTGTAGGAGGTCCCTGCCCATCTTATAGCTCTCCACTATCTCCAGCTCATGCAGCCCCTGGTAGGTTATCCTGGATCTGTACATTTCACTCCATCTCCTCTCTGTGGGTTGGTCAACAACATTCACATCATCACCACCCTCAGCCACTTCCACAAGTTGTTGTATGATAGCTATTGCGGCCCCTATCATTTTGCTGTTGTGAGTGTTAAAAGTTCCCCGGTTGTTTACATCAGTGGTGTAGAGTGTGAGAAAAACAGAGGGGAAGGTGTTTGCATAGTTTATAGTAGTGTTCTGGGCTGCGCTGGTCTGCTGCCTGTGTAATTGGCTGATTTGGATCCATTTCACCTGCCAGCTGTGCTAGTTCTCCTATATTACCTTCCTACTGCTGTTTTCCCTTCCCATTGACTTCCTGTTTAAGCCCAGGGGCACGCTGCACAAACAGAGTGCTCAAATGTGCACAGAGATACTATTTTCTGGTTTAACTTTTTTTAAAAAACTTTAAAACCTGCTTAGGCAATGTACAGAGTGCTAGGCAGAGTCAGACACACCCCCTTGCTTAGCTGTGCTTAGCTAGGAGCATTCCTGAGCCACAGGGCTCCAATCCACTTACAGTATGCCTGACACACACCCCCATGATGTCAGCTAACTTGTAGGCTTGCACCAAGCTATTCCTACTCTTACACTGTTGGGACCTGACTAGCATGCTGAGGAAAACTGGGATTCACTATCATTCCCCTCATTTGCATAGGATTGCCTGCTAATGCATAGTTACATGTCTCACACTGAGCCTCCCCCCTTAGCAACCACTACTCACTGGCCATGTTGCCTTCTGCCTGCCATTGACTTGCATGGCAGAATAGTGATTTTAGTTAGAATGCTTAATTTAGGTTTATTATTTTCCTCCCAATCCCATTTGCACGTCACTGCCCTACACTTAAACAGCCGAGATGGGCTACAAAAAATATGTAAGTTGATTTTTTTAAATTTTTTTGGCTGTTTGCAATGCCAATGGCCTTATACTTGGCCATTGGCATGCATTATACATGATATCCAGCCTTTATTTCGAACTGTCACAGTTCCGTTTTGGATTTTGCAGAAATGTACTCGGTTACCAACCGAGTACATTTCTGCAGATTGCACTAGCCCTGCACGGCCGGCTGCAAGCTTCCTGGATCCCAAATTCACCTCATTTGCATGGATTTCTCCTACAAATGGAGTGATTTGCATACAGGGGCTTAGACTGTGCAGGACTAGTGCAGGAGCACTTGTGCACGCCCTTGCAGGCTGTTCCTGGATCGTACGGTAAACATATTGCCTACTAGAGCTCCTGCACTGATCCTGCATGCCATACAAGGCATAGAGAATCCAGGGGCATATGATCGAATTTTTGGAACTTTGAATGTTAAAAAAAAATAAATAAAAAACAAAAACTTTCTTTTTTTAATCTTTTTTGCAGGGTGGCATGCCCCCTGCACCTCCCACACCCCCTGTTAATTAAATATACCACATCTGAGATCGCACTACATTTCTGATAAATATTGCCTTCTACATTTGCACTGACTGACTACTCTAGCATGCACATCACTTGTCAGCATGACATTAACTTTCACAGCTTAAGGAAAAATGTAAAAAATTTAGTTTAGGCTGCATAAACAAGCCAGGTGGCATTGCACAGATGTCAGCAGTTTGGATAATAGTCAGTGAAGAAAACACACCTGTTGGCAACTTGTAAGCTTAGAGAAAAAGGACATCTGATGCATGGTTTAAATCCACTTTACTGATAATTTTATGGAGGGTAGTGTGAATACATAATTATGTTTTGTGAAGCTATTGTTTTTTTTTTTTGTTTTTGTTTTTTTTTTTTGTTTAAACAAACCTTTCATCACTATTTCTTACGTCAGCTTTAGTCTGTCCACTTTCACATTATTTGTTATTAACTACAAGCCTGATAATGTGTTCCACAAACTACATTTCTGATATTGCAATGACAAGTGAGAAGGATGAATGTGTCACTTAAATGTACTTCTTGCTCTAGTCATTGCTACACATAGCCATTGACTGCATTTAATTTATTGCCAGCTTCTTTTTCTCTATCATATTTTTCTTCTAATGTCCAAGGAAAAAAGTGAAAAATTTAATTTAGGCTGGCTTATGTAAAGCAAATATGTGTGGTGTTGTTGCACAGCCCTCCACAACATGACTAGTACTAACTGTAAAGAATGCACCTGACAGATGTCCAATTCTGTGTCAAATGTGAACTGATAGAACTAATGCACATTAAACATTGTTTGGAACCTGTTTAGATATCACAATGCTATCATTCACAATATGTACATGTTTTTGTCATTTTAATTTACATTTGTTCTCTGCTTGGTAGAGTGAGAACATGGTTCACTACATTTAGGCAGCCTTATGTAATGCAAACACATCTGCAAAGGTGCATTTTCCTCAGCACTCTGGACAGTACTGAGTGGAGAAAATTCACTAACCATGCATCAGTGTCTGTGGCCCAAGGTATAAGTACAGTGAGTCTAAATAAAGAATGCAGCAGATTAAGTGTTTGAATCCGGCTAAGAGATGCCCGTTACAAAGACATGCATCTGGAGCCTTTCACCCCGGGCCTCCGCTGAAAATTGGCTTCGCTCCAAGTCGGACTTTCCTGGTTAACAAATGTTAAATAAAAAAAAAAAAAATTTACAAAAGGTATAAGAATCCCATTACTCAACATTTTGATTAAAACAGTGACTGCAACTGTGACACCAGGGAAATACTGCCAGTCCAGCTGTCTGGAATTTTGTAAATAATTATTTGTCTCGTCCCTCCTTAAATGACTAGACTACATGCAAGAAGACATTAGACGACCTTTATTAAACTGTATTATACAATGAACTATGTACACAAAACCCAAAATTAATTAACTTCTTCAGCAACGATGATCTCCGGGCAGCGTCACCACTCACCCTGGACGAACTTTACCTCAAGGCAGTGTACCAACTCACCTTGATACCTTCTCCACCGGGGCAGCGTACCTACTCACCCACATAAAGAGGCAGTGTACCTACTCACCTCAGACCATACCAAAACCATAAACCAATACACCTTCTTTAGAGGAGGAACAGAAGAGGACAATCCTGTCCCTCTTCTTGACCTCAAATTGCCCACATCTTCCATCCATATATAAAAGAGGAGGGTGGGAGGGCCACCAACTCATGCCAAATGTGCCTACTTCATCTAATCCCAAACCCTTAGTACTGTCAGAAGTCCCACCTACTCCTACCTCACTTTCATTTGCATTTCCCTCTCTCCTTAACCCTTTCACCACCACAAACCCACTATCCTAACCAACTGCAATCCTTACTTTCCTTTCTACCACTATACCCTCCCCACACCCCTTTACTCCCTTACTCGAGGGACCGGGACAACTTAGTTTGTCCCAAACTGCATTTGTCCCGTCCCCCCTTAAATGACTACACTACACACAAAAAGACATTTGACGACCTTTATTAAACTGTATTAAACAATGAACTATGTACACAAAACCCAACATTAATTAACTTCTTCAGCAACGATGATTTCCGGGCAGCATCACCACTCACCCTGGATGGACTTTACCTCAAGACAGCGTACCAACTCATCTTGATACCTTCTTCACCGGGGCAGTGTACCTACTCACCCACATAAAGAGGCAGCGTACCTACTCACCTCACAACATAGCAAAACCATAAACCAATACACCTTCTTTAGAGGGGGAACAGAAGAGGACAATCCTGTCCCTCTTCTCCACCACCAGCCTGATCCCAGGCTGTTCCCCCTCCTAAATCTTAGCCGCAATCATATCCTCTAAAAAGAGTTTCAGATGCAAATTAAAAAGATCCAGACCCACATCATTAAGGTGTACTCCATCCGTTTGATACCAAGACTCCTCTCCATCCCCAAAATCTCTATGGTCAATAGTATGCATCCATAGAATCCTTAATTGCCTAGACAACCTTTGATTAACATACCTTCTAACCCTTTCAGTCACCTTATGACTATATGCGGCCCTCCAACACAAATGCGGAACCAACTCTGACCACACAATTTCCATGCCCAGGTACAATGCCTGTAATCTCATCAAATCTCGCAGCATAATGTCCACCAATTGTTTTTTAGGAACAATGCCCAAGTCATTACCCCCTAAATGAATGACTAATATACATGGACAACCCACCTTCAGTTTAGCCCTCTCAAATTCATGTAACAACCCATCCCACCTAAGCCCACTAACACCATGCCAGGACAATGTCCACCCTAAATGTGCTAAACCCAAATTTACCCCATCATCCCTAACTAAAGCACGCTTCTCTGCCCAGTGGATGAATGACTGCCCCAAGATGATAATGTGCTTCCCTAAAAGAAAAGAAGAAAAATTAATAATCAGACGCAACTTATCTAATATAAGACAAAAATGCATTTGAAGACCACCTCCCCACTCTTTTAATCAATTCAATAGAACTACCCTCTCTAGCTAAATCTGAAGCCCTACCTATCCTGAACAAATGAGCTGCAAAACTCTCCGCCGGAAATCCCATACAACGTAAAACCTTTGTCACCAAAAGTATGAATCTACTACTCAACACCACCTTCCCATCCACTGAACAAAAAATTAACTGATCCACACTCCCCTTTCACCTCCTCATAAATTCTTTTCCCCACATTACTGGGCAAATGCAATGATTCCTGTCAGTTTTAAGCACCACCACACATCCCCTACCCAACTGATCTGTTTTACTCCTCCTTAATGCAATAGTAACCTCGCCCTCCCCTATAATGACATCCTTCCAACATAACGAGCTTAACAACTCCGAAATACGAAAAGCGCCAAAATATAACCATGTACATAATGTACCCCACATAAAATAATCCATAGACCCCTTTTGTAACAAACCTAACCCTTTCAACAAAACTTTCAATATAACCCTCGTAATTGGCCATCTAATATCCTTATGTTCCACCACCATTCTACCCCAACCCCTTAACATACGCCCTAATGTCCAAGACATTAATGAAATCCTACAACCTCGCTACCTTAGCGAAAATGCTAATTGCAGCCAAATCCACCTTAACCGTATGCAATGCCCTGCCTAACCCCCAAACATGAGCTACATATTGCAGTAGTAATTTCTCTGACCATACCCCTTCCTCCTCTGGCAGCTGTAAAATAAACTGATTAAAATCAGAAAGAGCCCTACCATTTGCCTTCCTTGCAGAAGGGGCCCAGGAATGCCATGCCAACTGCCTGGCTACATCGACCCAAGATTCCACACCTTCTCTGGCAGGATTTCTGGCACCTCCTCCGCCCATGGAACCAACCCTTGAAACCTGCGAAACTGAAATCGGGACAAGCTATCAGCAATCTCATTCCTTACACCAGGCACATGCACTCCTGTAAAATAAAAACTTATTAGAAGGCCCTGCAAAACCAAATTACATAATACCAGCAATAACAAGCCTGACTTAGCTGTCTTCTTTTGCAATACCCTCACTACGGCCATATTGTCTGAGTGAAAAACTACTCGGTTGCCCCTCAATTGCTCCTTCCACACCACCAAAGCTGTCCATATAGGCATCAATTCCAGAAAGGTCATGTCCCACTTCCATACCTCCTCCCAATCCCGAGGCCATTCAGCCGCAAACCACCCACCCCTAAAATAGGCCCTCATGCCAGCACCTCCAGTTGCATCTGTAAACAACTGAAGTTCCTCCTACCCCACCCAGTCTGACTGCCAAAAAGATATCCCACTAAATTTTTGCAAAATCCCATTCCACAACCCCAAGTCCTCCCTCACCAGTTGGGTTACCCTAACCCAATGTTGATTGCTCTTACCCCCTTTCAGCAAGTACGCCAGTGACCTACAAAAAGCTTACCCTGTGTGTACTGCTCAACAGGCAAAATTCAAAAGCCCCAGTAACTCCATAACTGAATGAATCCGAATCTTATCCTTACCCAACACCGAACGTATCACTGACCTAAACCTCTGTATTTTATTCTCTAGTAAACAAAACAATCCCCGCTCCACATCAACTGTTAATCCAAGAAATTCTAATGCCCTTTCTGGACCCTCCATCTTATGCTGAGCCAATGGTACCCCTAACTCCTCACACATAATCGTAAACTCCCGCAAACCCTCCTGTGCTCCTACCCTTCCTTCGCCCACCAACAAAAAATCATCTAAATAATGCACTGCCTTTTGAGTCCCCACTTTCAGCTGCCAAATCCAATGCAATACTGTACTGAACTTCTCAAAAGTCGCACATGCCACTGAACAACCCATGGGCATAGCTTTATCAAAATAGTACTTATCTCCTACCCACATCCCCAATAGTGGCCAATCCTCCCTCCTAATAGCCAACAATCAAAAAGCCGACTCAATGTTGACCTTAACCAACCATGGCTCCCTAAATTCCCTAATAACTTTTACTGCATCACCTAAGGAAGCATAATGCACCCTAACTTCCTCTTCTGCAATAAAATCATTTACTGAATTCCCTTCCGGATAACACAAGTGATGTATCACTCTGAATTCCCCTTCTCGCTTCTTCGGCACCAACTCCAAAGGCGACACCCTGTAAGTACTAAAAGGCGGACTATCAAAAGGACCTAATAACCACCCCACCCTACTTTTCTTCTCCAATAAAGCCTCCAAGATGTCCTCTTTACCTTGAACAGATCATAAATTCTTGCAACCCCCCCCACCCCTTCCCACTGTGGACTTAATTGGAAACCCCTTTTGAAAACCCTGTATTATGTCCTCTTTGATGGCCAAGCCAGGAAACCAATGAAGCTTATCCCGGAGAACCTCCACCTTAATAGGGAATGGTGCTCTTCCCTCTATTGCCTCTAAAGAACCCGAGTCCAAATCCCTGGGACCCACGAAAATTACCCCTTCCCCAGGCCAGCTGAAAGCCATGCCCACCAAAACCACCTTCATGACCCATCACATTGGAGTTCCAGGACAAATCCTGCTGACCACAGCTAGTGGCAGAATGACCCCCTCCACATCTTGAACAAACATGGGCAAATTTGCACCCCACCCATGAACAGGAGACCTTATTAAATGACCAACACACACCCGCTGTTTCCATCCCACTCAACCTTCTGTTAAAGCCCCCGTAACTATTCATGATCATAGCCAACCATAGATCTGAGTGACGCACCTCCCAACGAAGTGACTGGTCCACAGCCTTCCATTTGCGGAAACTCTGATCATACCAGAGCCACGCATTACCCGGCCTTAACCGCTGCACCTCACAAATGGTAAGGAAATAGCCTAGCAGTGGCAGAGCCAAGGACCTGTCCTTCTCCAGCTGCACTGCCATAAAATGAATAAAGCCAAACACCCAATTATCCCACATCCTAGGCGAAGCTTACCTACCCTCTGCCTTCCCAGTGCTGCTAAGGCCGCTAACAAGTCCTTGCTGTTAGAGGACTTTGCTTCCACCAGCTATTGGACCCCTTCTGCATCGATCAGCTCAAACAAATCCATATACTCCCCTTTACAAATTTTTTCCTTAACCAGACCCGAAATGTGCAGAGTCAGAATAACTGCTCCTGTCCCCTGCTCCAAAGACTGGGTAGCCAACCAATCCCCAGGCTGCAGGCCAAAATCAGAGCTTACCTCCGAGCCCAAGCCCAAACTGTCCCCGGAACCCCCACCCCCATCGCATCTCTAACCGGGTACCTGGCACCCTGTGCTAGCTGCCTCTGAGCCTCCTCTATCCCTTGCACACTGCCCCTGAGATCCCCAACTGCCAAGTCATCATCCCTCCCCACCCCACAATCCTCAACCCCTAGCTCCCCCCAACAATGCTGCTGTAATAAAACCATTACCTGTACCTTCATCTTGCGATGTGCTGGGAACCGGTGTCTCCACTGCTATGACCTGCTGCAATGCCTGCTGCTTTTTCCCCCCAGCTGGGGTTCTCACCGCCGTGTGTCGCCTCTTCCGACCTGGGATCTGCTCAGATTCCTGTACCACCTCTGATGTTGCCGCCTCCTGGAACAGCTCCTCCGCCTGGGCCACAATTGCTTGCCACTTCTGCCTTAACTCTGGTAATTTGTCCATCTTCATCCACGATACCTACAGGTCATCTGGACGTAAGCTAGTTATCACTCCACCAACTCATGTCAAATGTGCCTACTTCCTCTAATCCCAAACCCTTAGTACTGTCAGAAGTCCCACCTACTCCTACCTCACTTCCTTTTACATCTCCCTCTCTCCTTAACCCTTTCACCACCACAAACCCACTATCCTAACCAACTGCGATCCTTACCTTCTTTTCTACCACTATACCCTCCCCACACCCCTTTACTCCCTTACTCGAGGGACCGGGACAACTTAGTTTGTCCCAAACTGCATATGTCACTTGAAAATATTAATATGATTTATACAGAAATATAACACTGCCAGCCCAGCTATCTGGAATTTTGTAAATAATCATATGCCATTTGTGAATAGTAATATGATTCATATGCTTGTCCTACAAATGTAACAGAATTGTATGTTATGTACTGAGCTTCATGAATGTCACCACAGTGTACCCTACTGGAAAAGGACAGAAATGTACGTAAACAACATACCTGTACAAATGTATGTTTTAATAGCAGAAGCTGGAACATACAGAGTTAACTTGCAAAGCTTCAAGAAAATAAGTGGAAATTGTTTTACAATTCTGTTATCTCTCAGTTTCAGCTCAGCACAGACACAATGTCTAGAGCTAGAGTTTTTTTTTTCTATTGTCTTGAAACAGAAATAATTACTAGGTTTCAAATGTAAAAGTGTTTTTATTGCTCCATGACTTCCTAGCAGTTGCACACTTCTGGGAGATATGTATTTTTGACACTGAGGTGTTAAATTTATAAGTATTGTTTTAGCCTGGGAACTGAAGTCAGGTGACAAAGAGTGATGTCATAAGAGCTAATCCAGCAATAATGTTGATCATTAATTTAAGAACTCTGTCAGAGAGAAAGTCTGTGCATTTCATATCTTGTCTTGGACCTAGAAACATCCATTTCAGCACTTCTGCCTGCTTCTTGCTCTGTAAGTAAGTCTAGGGTACAGTAATTTATTTTACATATAGATAGGAATATAGTAAAGATCAGTTTAGATGTTTTCTGAATTTATTTGAGACTGTCCTGCAATGTTTTAAAATATTTCCTGTGATTCTGAACTTTGTAGTTACTGTGCTGCTTGAGTATTGTCTTGTTTTTTTTTTTATTTATCATTAAATATATTTAAAACTTTTAATTGTGGCTGGTTTGTTTATACATATGTATTTGGTGACACTGTACAGGACACTCCTAAATAGCCTTGAAAGTCTTGGTCACACTTACCATTTGGATAATAGTAACATTACACTGTAGGATCGGTCAATCTTTGCAAATGCCTTTTTAGTAACCAATAAGTAGTGGTTGGTGGCAGTGATAACTACTTTATAGTCTGGGCAGAAGGGCATAGCTAATAAACCTGTGCCAGCCTTCCCCAGGAATATCTGTGTGTTTATAAATAAATCAAATCTCAAAGTGTGTGTGTGTGTGTGTGTGTGTGTGTGTGTGTGTGTGTGTGTGTGTGTGTGTGTGTGTGTGTGTGTGTGTGTGTGTGTGTGTGTATATGTGTGTGTGTGTGTTAGCTACTTGGACAGGGACATGAAGCACTGGTTGGACAGAGAGGGTGCTGAAGGCTTTGGCTTGACCAGTCAGCTGAGATCTTAATCCTATAGCTGTGCCAGTGGGTGAGTCTTACTGGGGATTTGGAGAAAGAGGCAGAAACCAGCCCCAGACTGACTGTGATCTCTGTGTGCTCTTAAGGGAAATTGCACTTTACTGTGTATGTACTTGTCATCCTTCCAATGTGTGTGTCCCTCACTGGTGCTAGTGCTGAAGATTGAGGCTTCTTGATTACTGGGTCAGTGCATGGGCATCACATATTAATTGGTTAGCAGTGATGGGATAGCCACATCACATATTAATTAGCAGACAGTGGTGAGTTAGCCACATCACATATTAATTGCCTTGTAGTGGTGTGGACATTGAATTCCTGTAGCCTGTGTACAGTGGTCACTGAAGGTGTTTGTACTCTCAATCAGCCATGCAGTGAGTATTCAGAGTTCATATCACAATTGTTTTATTTTTTTGTTAGTCTAATTAGTCAGGGACAGCAGGCAAGCATGTCAGCAGAGGAGTATGGTAAGCTGGCAAGGATCCAGTAGACTGAGATGAGCCATGCTAAAGGACTGGTGCCTACCAACCTGACTAAAACAGACATGATTGCAGCTTTAGTCACAGCTGAATCACAGAATAGCAACCAGGAGGACAATCAGACTGGCCTTGGAGATGCACAACTCTCAGAAAATGGACAGCTCAACCTTTCCACAGAGGACTTAAAAATCCATCTGGAGTCAAAGAGACTTGAGCTACAGGCCAAGTGTTTGGAAATAGAGGCGGTAGAGAGACCGAGACATCTAGAGACTGAGGAAAATGAGAAACTGCAACATCTGAAGGCTGAGGAAAATTACAAACTGCAACACCTGCAGGGTGAAGAGAATGAGAGGCAGAGGCAACATGAAAAGGAGATGCTGACTCTTTGCCATAGTCATGGAGGTAATGGGGAAGACAGTAACTGAACTCCAAAAGCAACAAAGGTCAGTACATTTCTTCCACAATTTACAGAGGGGGGTAATATTTATAGTTACATTCATATGTTTGAGAGGGTATGTAAACAGTATAATGTTGACCAAGGGCTCTGGGTACGGTTCCTGACACCCTTACTCCATGGTAAAGCTGTAACTGTAATGTCTAAGCTGTGTGATACTGATTGTTTAAACTATAATACAGTCAAAATGTTTTTGCTAAAATGTTTTAAGTTAACACCTGAAGCTTATAGAAAAAGGTTTCGTGAGCATATACGCAGATGAAAGTGTGTGTGAATACGTTGCTGAACTAAGCACTTCTTTTCATAGGTGAGTGAGTGGATGTCAGGTCACCACTTTTGAAGGGCTGGCAGACCTTTTGGTGAGAGAACAAGCCTTTAGCACTTTGCCTGAGGACATGAAAATCCGGTTAGCTGATGCACTACAGCAGATGAGTTGGGGAAGAAGGGAGACCAATACCTAGCAAGCAGGGCATCACTGCACAGGAAAGGGACACTCAGTGCTGCTCATGGGTCTAAGGGAACCTATTCTGGGCAGCACAGACTACTCCAACAGAATCTGCCAGTAGCAGGGGAAGCCACTAGCCCAGGTACACATCCAGGACCAAGGGTTAAATGTTTTAAATGCAACCAGTGGGGCCATGTAGCATATAGATGTCCATGGAGGTGAGGTGCAGAACAAAAAGTGGGGAGCCAGTAAGTGGGGATGGCAAAATGCCAACAGTAGGTTGTCTTGAGACAAAAAGTGTACCAAACTATCACAAGAGGTTATATCCTATCTTAGTGAATAGGAAAGAGGCCATGGCTAAGAGATACAAAGCCTCTGACCTAACCATTGTGAAGCCTGCAATGGTTACGGAGGAGCACTACTTACTTGGGCAGCCTACTCCAGTCAGAGCTTTATGACAGACCCCATTCCAAATACTTTTGACTAGGATTCACCTTGACCGGAAGGCTGGAAAAGGAAGCCAGCAAGTAGGTGTGTTTGAGGATATCCCTGCAGATGTCATGATAGGGAATGACTCTAATAATGTAGTATCATGTGTGCATGCAGTTACATGCAGTCAGGCTTGGAGATGAGCATGTGGGTCTGGTAGCCTGGGGAGACCTAGACAGACTGTGCACTTGCAGCCAGGACAGATGAGGTGGTTACTTCAGGGAGGGAGATACCTTGCAGGAGTGAGACTGAAGGTGGGACACAGTTGCTTGTGGGTACTGATGTTCCCTTGGACAGAGCGACTGCAAGGCGAGAGATGAGTAGTAGCACCCAGGCTGACAGTGAGGCACCGCTGTCAGAGGATACTAGAATTCCTGTGGAAAGGGAGCTGAGAAGACTTACTAAGAGAGAGTTGAGACAGGCTCAGCTATCAGACCCTACATTACAAGAACTGAGGGAGGTAGCTAGTGAGGTTCCTGATTCTCAAGATAAGGGAGAATCTGTATACTGGGACAAAGGGTTACTGTATAGAGAGTGGACCCCTGAGGGAGGGCTAGAGGGTGAGAGAATACAGCAGTTGGTAGTCCTCACAGCCTACCATCTGGCATTTCTAGCTATAGCCCATGATATTCCTTTTGGAGGTCATATGGGCATAAAATGTAGAAAGAGACTTATTATGCAGAATGTTTATTGGGCTGGGATTTTGAGAGATGTAACAGGGTACTGCAGGACCTGTGAGCAGTGCCAAAAGGTAGGCTAGGCAGGAGACAAGGTGAAAGCTCCTTTGACGCCTTTGCCTGTGATTGAGGAGCCATTTCAGAGGGTATCTATGGATGTTGTGGGGTCTCTGAGTACCCTGAGTTCCTCAGGGAAAAAGAATTTCTTAGTGCTAGTAGATTATGCTACCAGATACCCTGAAGTGGTGGCTCTGTCCTCCACTGAGGCAGAAAAGGTGGCAAATGCTTTGTTAGAGATTTTCAGCAGGGTAGGTTTTCCCAAAGAAATACTGACTGACAGAGGTGCCAATTTCATGTCAGATCTGCTGGCTTCTCTGTGGAAGTACTGTGGGGTAAAGCACTTAAAGACCACCCCCACCATCCTCAGACTAATGGTCTTGTTGAGAGGTTAAACTCTACCCTCAAGACAATGCTACAGGCATTTGCAGATCAGTTTAAGAGGGACTGGGACAAATATCTGCCCCATCTGTTGTTTACTTACAGAGAGGTACCCCAGGAATCCACAGGTTTTTCACCCTTTGAGTTGCTGCATGGGGATAGTGTGAGGGGACCTCTAGATGTGATTTGAGATGAGTGTGAATCACACAAGGAGTCTGCTGTAGCATATGTCCTAAACCTCAGGACAAGGCTCAGGGAACTCATGGGCTTGGCCTAGGAGAACCTGCCAGAAGCCCAACAGCAGAAACATGTCTGGCATATCAGGAATTCAACTCAAACTAAAAACAAACTGAATTCAACTCAAACTAAAAACAAACTGGTGAAATACGGAAAACTGCCACCTCCTAATCCAGCAGAAGCCAGGCACTCAGTCACCAATACTTCCAAGTATTGCCAGGAAAGTGAATCCAGAAAACATGCTACTAACAAAATAACGCTTTTATTTGTTAAAAAGAAAGAGCGTTTTCGCCGTAGTTTTACTTCAGCTTCTTCAGAACAAAACCATTTTTAAAAATACCACCCATTTATAAACAAAACGTGCATAGCGTGGCTTGGTAATTAGATACATTTAAAGAGACACTATATCGAAGCCACGCTAAATGCACTCAGGTGATATAATCACACAAATATAGTGTTACTTTCACAACTGAGACACTTGTGAAGAAGTGTTACGTGTTGAAAAGTTTAGTTAATTATAATTACTAACTAAAAACTGTACATCTTATTCCACATAACAATGTAAACACATCACAGGATGAACAGAAAAAATAAGCCACAAACGCCCCTTTTAAAACCTAACAAGTGTCAGCTACATAAACAAGTTTACTGACAACCTAAAGAATGTTATGCTAAAATTGTTTGCGATCTAGAAAATAATATATATTCCTATATTTAAAACATATAAATGTATAAAAAATATGAGTGCTTGTGACGTGTAATATAAACATCGCAAACAATCAATTAGTTTTTTATCCTTAAAAAATTGGAATGAGATGAATAACATAAAGTGTAACAGTTAGATCCTAACTACACTATTGTCTCAAGTAGTTCCTCATCTTTAATATGCAAGAGATGTTACAATTTTTGTTTAATCCTGGGACACAGAAAGAATTCAACCATAGTTGCCATTCTAATTCCCGAATCTCTAATAGGATGTTAGTTGGTCCACCCCTCATAGACTGTGGTACTACATCAATAGCCATGAAGCAAAAACAGTGTCTCTCATATTTTAAACAATGTTTTGCTAGGGCATTTTCACATTTTTTGGTTCTTATTGCATACAAATGCTCATACACCCTATCACGTAGCCTACGATCAGTCTTACCTACGTAGTATGCTTCACAACAGTTACAAAGGGTCAAGTAAACAATGGACCTAGAAGTACAATTAAGTTTGTAGTTAATGTAGTAGTTCCTACTACTAATTTTGAAGGAACTACAAGTTTTTACAAACTGACAGTATTTACAAAACCCACACTGTGTGCAACCTTTAAACTTTGTGTTGTTGTTTGACCTATTATTGTTCTCAAGAATAGATTTTAAGTTACTCCCTCGTTTATATACAAACGTAGGTCTATCCCCTAGTTTTTCAAGTAGTTCTTCATTATTCAAAATGAAGTGCCAATTTTTCGTTAGAATTAGTTGAATATCCAAAGAATTACTACTAAAAGTGGAAATAAAACTTGTTTTAAAAGATTCTGTGTTCTTGGGGTCACTTCTTTTGTTGGTATTCACTAGTGCTAAATCTTGCTCTCTCCCTTCTACACAAGAAGTGGAAGTGTCCACTTCTGTAGTACTCTTACTGAGAAGGGGGAGATAAACACCATTCAACCGTTTGTTGTTGACTACTTCCAGAAGTTCCAAGAACAAGTCTAACGGATAATTTCTGCTTATAAACATACTTCTTAGGTTTTTACATTCATTGTCAAATGCCGTTTCCCTACTACACATCCTTGCTGCTCTTATTAGTTGTCCTTTAATGATAGCTCTTTTTTGTTTGAAAGGATGTGAACTTTTAAAATGTAAGAAGGAATTGCAGTAAGTTGGTTTTCTATGGATCGTAGAAACATATTCTAAGTTGTTAACATCTTTATAAAGTTTCACATCCAAATAGTCTATTTCAGTAGTGGAAAAGGTAGATGTAGATATCAGGAATTCACAAGCTAAAGAGTATGTTAAGGAAAATTGCACTTTACTGTGTGTGTACTTGTCACCCTCCCAATGTGTACATCCCTCAATGGTGCTAGTGGTGAGAATTGAGGCTCTTTGATTACTGGGCTAGTGCAGGGGCGTCACAGTAATGCTAAAGAAAAATGACAATGGGCCGGATTCACGAAACCTCCGTGTAAGACTTAATATGTCTTACTCGGAGGCTGCAGTTGAACGGTATGATGTCAGCGTGCCATGAATATTCATGAGGGCACGCTGACTCATCCGTAACTCTTACATGGACTGAGTAGGCAAGCAGGGGGCATGTCCGACTGCCGAGCAGTCTAAAAAGTCCACGCCCCTGCAAGGTTTTAAAAAGCATAATGTCAACAGACAAGAGCGGGTCTGCTCAAATGTACATGCACCCAACACCACACTCCCTGACACTGTAAACCCCCATCAGAGTTATAAAACGGAAAAAATTATTATTTTTTTAAATCCACGATATAACTGCACGTATTTGCGCTTGTTTGCGCGGGTGTGCCCATTGCTTAACCACAGTTAGCAATTGTGACATTGAAGAGCGTAGAAGAACTACTTATGCAAATTAATCCAAATAGCAATAGCGTAATGGTAGAGCGTATGCACAAAGAAAAGGCATTCACGGTTTGAGTCCTAGCACTCCCCTTCTTATTTATGTTTTAAATCAGTATTTGAAATAATACCAGACAAATAGGATTAAAATGTTATTAAAAGCAGTGACATGGCCAATGTATCAGCGAACAAAATATATATTTTTAAAAGACCCAGATATATAATAGCCTGCCGTTAAGCAACATTTTACACAGCTAAACAGAGGTGCCCATAGTTTAATAGCACTATACCCATCTAAACAGAGGTGCCCATAGTTTACTAGCACTTTATCCAGTTAAACAGAGTTGCCCATAGCTTAATAGCACTTCACCCAGCTAAACAGAGTTGCTTATAGTGTAATAGTGCTTTACCCAGCGCAATAGAGTTGCCCAAAGGTTAAAAGCGCTTTACCCAGCACAATGTTGTTGCGCGGACGTGCGCGCCGCGTCAACCAGGGCACCGTAGGGCACCGGGGAGCAACGTAGAGCTAGGTTGCTTAAACACAGACACACCCCCTAGCCTGTCTAGACAGTATTAAAATAAAAGAGTGACAAGGTTCGAACCCAGGACCCTGTGCATCATAATCAAACCACAGAACCACTAAACCATGACAGCTTAGGAGAAATAGCCACTATTAGCATACATATACATAGAAATTGTAGATTAACCATTACTAAGCAGGTCTGCAGTCAGCTTAGAATTCTCAAAAACGGCCAATCACAAAAAAGTGCGGGAAATGCGGCATATTTAAGCCCCATAGGCGGGGATACTCTCCATAAGTGATTGTGGTACCCACTTGCAGTCAGGATGGCAGGCGTCGGAGAGGGTAATCGCTTTAGAGTGCAAAGGTGAGGCATTGAGGAGTCTAAATATATGGTTTGGCTCCTAGTCCACCAACATGAAGGTCGACTCATGCAGGGCCAGGTTCAATGGGGAGCATACAAGGCAGAGGCATGGAACCAGTTGGCACATGATCTTACCAGTGCCACAGGCATTCCCAGGACTGGTGAGCAGGTCCATCACCACCATGCGGACCTGAAGCATCGAAAGGAAGACCAACTGAACCAATGGATCCAGGAGGCCCGTCATATGCCCAATGCCCCACTACTGAGTAAGTATCCATGTAGTTAAGTATGTAAGAAATGCTATCCTAGCCTATAGTATGAATAGGTATGTTCCAATATCCCTTCATTTATATTACAGCTGCAGGTGTTCGTTCCACAAATCGGCAAGCCTATGCTGATAGGCTGTTAAGGCTGCGCCACCAGGCAGGTTAGTAATTATTCAGCTGGTATTATTATAGAATATAAGTGAGGCAGCCTGTAAAAGAGTTCAGTGTTGTAACCCAGTAATAAAGGTCAAATAAGCCTAGAATAAAGCTTCTGTTAGTATTCTAAGATCAGATAAGTGATGCAGCCTGAGAAAGAGTATTGTAATCCATTAATAGAGAGTAAACAAGTCTCAAAGAGAGTTTCCACCTGTATTATAATATCAGATAACTGCTTCAGCCTGAAAATGAGTGTTCTAATCCATCAATAAAGGACAGACAAATCTTGAATATATCCTTGTATATACTGTCATATGAAATAAGTGAGTCAGCTGGAAAGGATTGTCGTAACCCAGTAATAAATGTTAATAAAGCCTGGAATTAAGTACCATCCTAAAATGTAAATATAAAATAAGTGAGAGAGTGTGAGAAAGAGTTTGAAGCTACCAATAAAGGTATAAGAAGTCTGGAATAAAGGTATACTGCAGTCACTACATAATGAAATGAATGTGACAGCCACAACCAAAGAGTGAAATGTTTTTAATAAAGTACAATACCTGGACTGTGTCTGTCCCACATTTTGGATATATTGTTGTACCCTTGCATTATGGAGATAGTATGGTTGTATGAAATGCTGAACATCCACAGTTGTCTAGGCCCATATAAATTGGCTGATGGGAATGCCAGTATCTAAGAAGAGTATTTATAGTCCTCAACTGTTTCATGTATAATATGTACATGTTAATCCGGTACATGAGCAGCTTGTGCTTGTGATCCCACAAATGTCAGTGTGTTGCTAGAACTGTACGTAACTGCTCAAATGTAGCAGGATACTTTACCTGAACACAGCCAGATATGAACATATATGAATACAAATGTAATGTATATTAATGTAGCAGTAACATTTCCATCACCAACATTTCTAAGGTTACATTCAGGGAATTGTACTAATACATGTAGGGGATATATATCTGCATCTAGTAGGAATGTACAGTATACGTATAGGTATTTTAAGTTGTTAATGTAATATTTTACCACCCTATGTTATGTTCACAAATGATGTAATTCCACACCAAACTGGGTATGTGTATTCACAATTAATTCTTATGGACATTTGTCCAGTTGGTTTATACATATCTGCATGTACGTTGATGCATGTGCCCTGTTCACATATCCAAACCTGATGGCCTGTTGCCACCAATCAACTCTGCATGTTGTTGGAATGTCCACTGTTGTTCTAAATATGCATGTGTTATGCTTGCTGTTCAACGTTTGGAATTCATGTGTGTATGGTTAATGGGAATACTAATGCATGCTGTTACAACTAATTTGGAATGGTGTTGTTTGTTACTAACCAAAAATGCCATTAAATACTGCTAAACATGGGACAACTGGGAAGGTGGGTCCCAGCGGACCCACCTCTCCCACCTCAGCTGGCGATTGCACCTGGCACCAGTGCCCAGCACAAGACCTCCTCCTCCGGTGGCCATGTGCCACCTTCAGGTGGAAGCGCTGCAGGGGATGGGGCTCTCCCCCCCCTCTGCAAGCATGGCCAGAGGAGAGCCTCCACTCACCCTCCAAAGGGTCCAGTCTGTGGTGGGTAGTGAGATCAGGTGTTCCGTGACTGATCCCCTATGCCAGCTTGTGGCGAGAGTGGTGCAACTCATGGGTGTGCCTGCCCCTCCTATCCAGCCCCCAGCACAGCCTCTGCCTGGGCTGTGAAGGCACAGTGGTAACTGCCCATGGGTGAGGATCTCAGTTCCCCTGTTGCCATCTGTGGGCTCATGGGCTTGCGATATCCAAACATCCGTCCCCGTCAATTGTGTGTACCCACCTCATGTGTTATACTCCGCCCATGTATGCATCTTGATTGTCTTGTCTGTTAACCTCCCCAACCCACCTCCCTCAATATTCCTACTTCCTTTACCTCACATTCCACTCTTACCTGAAAAAAAATAAAAAAAGGGCAATCTGTACCCGCAAAAAAATTATGCCCCATACATAGCTGTCCATTTCGCACACATGTCTGCTGGACATTAAACTGATAATTACAATTGGCTGTACAACATACTTTGTTGTCCTCACTCCTCTCTCAGGGGTGGAAGGTTTCAAATCTCACTCTAAATTTCTAACATATGCACAGCTGTTGCTGGTAAAGAAATGGGCAGCTACGCACCTTCTCCACACCCATCGTGTACATCCCAAGCTATTTTCTCTACTGTCTTCCCCTCTTTGAGCACCCTTTATCACCACATTCCTAACTCCCCATTTAATTTACTGTCAAAGACATGAGCACGGAGGTTAGCGGGAGTGAGCACTTGTAAAGAGTAGTAAGCGGGTTTGCACCAGTGTGTGCATGTGTGTGCCTAGCTTAGCATTGCTAAGATATGATAAGCTCCGCCAAGCTTAGCTTACTATTGCTAACATAAAATGAGCTAAGCTAAGCTTAGCTTAGTAATGCTAAAATACACTAAGCTAAGCTAAGCGTTGCTTAGCATCTCTAAGCGTTGCGCAAACACATGCCAACTCACTTACAACTGCTTCAAAGTGCCTTTGTCACTCTGTATGACAAGGCCCTTGTATTGCTCAGCAGCAAAATAAAATACCCTTGTTAGTCTCAAACCCCACACCTTGGACTCACCAGTCTGCATGATGTACCACTAAGCCACAGCATATATACAATAAGTTGGTGCTGAAAGAAATATAACATGCATTACAAGGAGTGCATGTAAAGGGAAAATAGGAAAGCCATAGGAATACATTGCAATAAAGAAATATGACATGCATTACAAGGACTGAATGTAAAGGGAAAATAGGAAAGCCATCGGAATACATTGCAATAACTACTGTTGTATGCCAGTTAATTCCCTAATTCCAAAAGAAAGTACATACTCCCATGTATCCAGTGTTAGCATTAGGAGGTGTGAGTAAACTTACACACTGAGAAGAGTATACTTGAAGAAGCAACAGTCAGGTTTTAGTACAACATGCAATACGCATGCATATATCTATCTATATATATATATATATATATATATATATATATATATATATATATATATATATATATATATATATAGATATTTGCATATATACATATATAGATATATATAGATATATAGATATGTAGATATATACATATATACATATATAGATGAATATATATATATATATATATATATATATATATATATATATATATATATATAGTGATATATAGATATATACAGATATACATGGATATCTATGGATATATATAGATATGTATATATATATATATATATATATATATATATATATATATATATATATATATATATATATATATATATATACACATATATGTATGTAGATATATATATAGATATGTATATATAGAGTGATATATAAATGTATATGTATATAAATATTCATATATATATATATATATATATATATATATATATATATATATGTATATAGTGAGAGAGGGAGACACAGGGTCAGACGTATTGCAACAGGTGCCTGGTGACCAAGGCATGGACTGAACACCAGTGTTGATACTGCAGTGCCATACCCCATTCCAAAACACTTTACCCACTAACTACCAGATAGGTGGTTGCCTGACTAACACTGAAGGTGTCAGAAGGGAACATGGGACACAGGTGGACAGTAGCCTCCCCTTTGATATTCACAGTGCCACACTAGTCTTGTAATCTGTCTATGTGGTACATGTAATCAAAAACGATGTGTCATGTATGGAAATATAGGTCAGTGTTCCCCTGTACTCATCACAATGCCCCATGTGGTATGTACCTCACATAACAACTACAGCAAGTGGGAAGTCCACAGACATACCTCACAAAGGGTGATACTGCCCTGATACACATACCCTATGCAGACTGACTCACATAACCACAGCTACAGTGTGTTGTATACCGGCCACCCAGAGGTTACCTCTGCCAAACATACAGAGGCATGCCACACCTATAGCAGTCAGACAACCACCATGTCAACACCTCACAATCCCATCAGGCTACACGGCCTATGTCCCTAGTGCACGCACATCACTAAACAGCACATGCTGGAGGGATAAGCTCCTACTGGCAAATATGCCATACTCTGGAGTAAACCACCCAGCATGAGCAAAAAGGCTCCTCAGTAGCAGATGTCAGACATACCCCTGATGATTGTCTGGGGGATAGGTAACACGCCCTGGGAATCACCTCAGTGTATCCGGTTGACAGGAGGAAGGGAAATTTAATTACATGTGTGTCACAGGCCAGGGTAGCATATGGCTAGGCTGCTGTAGGCCCCAGGGACAATAGCATATTACCTACGTATGACACAATGCACACAGATATGTACACAGTGCAATACCAGCTATGTGAGTTGGAATGAGTGTGACAGTGAATGTGTGCAAGGTCTGTGACAGTGTGATAGCTAGAAGTGAGGTTGTTTCTGTCATGGTCGTTTGTGTCCTACGTGTGAGGCCAGAGAAAGATGTGTCAGTTATTGGGATGCAGACATAGTAGGATGGTATATGTTGTGACGCAGGTCCTTGTGTACGACTGTGGTGTCCCATCATAGGCTGACGCAATACATGTGTGCTCAGTAAGTGGTACTGCTTGTGACTCCATCCGACATTAGAACTGCTGTACCACCTTAATCTGTAGGTATAAGCAGCACAGTATGGTGTATGTTCACATTCCCTGGTAACACTGTCTTGTGTGTTTCCTGCAGTCTGCACAGATTACATTCCTTAGGCATAGGTATCTGTAAGTAGGGGCACACAGTACTGTAAGTACATAGCAAATGCTCATCTGTGTTAGCATACATTTGTGTATGGTATGAATGTCTGATGTGTGTGTAATGATGCCTGTACCATGTCTGCAATCACATGTGTGATGCAGAGTTTGCGTGTGTACCTAGCAACATGTATACTCTGTTACAGCAGTATGCCAGCTATATTAACAACTGTGCACATATGTTAGGTAGGGGTATGGCATCAACGACTATGGTGGGTTACTGGTTATACTGTAACTGTACTTCACATTCATTGCAATGGATGACATATATCTGCATGCATCAGCTTGATATGTACCCCCCTGGCAAGGCTATGCATTGGATCCCAAACAGTGAGCCGAGTACTGGTGTATACTGGTGTGTCATATGGAGTGTGGCAGGCACTGTCAGCCAGTTGTGGGCTGAGCACTGATATGTGGTATTGAATGTGTGTATCCTCTGACAGACGAACAGATGCTATATATGGCAGTTAACTGATATCTGTACTGTATAATGTTAAGTGTGCCACATGACTTGCTCACACATATCGTTTACTTGTCTTCCAGGCTTATGGCTCATCACAGGAACCCCTGCTACACAGCTGCAGAGGAACAGGAAATCCATCACAGCCTGGTACAGCAGTATACCCTGCTGTTTTCAAGGGCCAGCCAGCACCATCAGGAGCGTATTGCACTGTGGCAAGAACTTGTTCGTCAGGTAAATGACATAGGCATGCATAACCGGACATATGAGCAGGTACGCCATCACTGCAGTGATTTAATCAGACATGTCCAGCGGCGTACGTCTGATATCCACAGACAACAGCTTGCCACAGGTGGTGGGGTGGCCATACATCCCAGAGTGGAGGAACTGCTGCTAAGTGTGGTGGCCCCTGGCCTACAGCAACAACAACATCACACATATGTCGTCATGGAGGCCGGAGCCACCCAGCATAGTGACATGGAGCATGCAGGTAACATGCCCTAGCTGTAGACTACTGTTACCTGTATTGTTAGATTATGCATGTGTGACATGTGTACTGGGTTTAGCAGTTGTGCTGCCTATTGTGTGCAATACTGATAATTTGAATAGTATCTGTACACCTATGCCTGTTGTTCTACTGTAGTTTAACACACTCACAGTAGCAATGCCACAGGTGTGGCCACTGACAAACTGTGTCATATTCTTGCAGATCCCTCTGGTGTGACAGCAGGGCAGACGTTACTGATAATTTGAATAGTATCTGTACACCTATGCCTGTTGTTCTACTGTAGTTTAACACACTCACAGTAGCAATGCCACAGGTGTGGCCACTGACAAACTGTGTCATATTCTTGCAGATCCCTCTGATGTGACAGCAGGGCAGACGTTACATGCTGGTGAGTGTGTTAACACTTTAAACTTGGTATTGAACTGTGCATGTCATAGGTGAGGTGTAGGCCATGTACACATAACACACCTACGCATAATGCATGCTGTGCATGTTTGCTGTGAGACGTGAAATATCTCAGTAATGTCAATAGCTGCCTCATTCACATGCAATGCACAGAGCATCAGACACAAATGCGGCAACACTGTACTGCACATTGGATAGGCATAGTTGACACACATGTACACAACATAACACGTTTGTCATGCGCAGTACACCTCAACATGCTACACATAGTGTAACCGGACACACGCTGGCAGGTCACACTTCAGTATCCCACATGTCATCCACACACCACACATACCATACCTGAGGGGTAGGGGCCTAGCATGGGGCTGTGCAACACTCCTCACCTGTGTCCACAATTATCTACTACAGACACAGACACTGCAATCAGACATGGAAATCCATGTGACACACAGATAACACATGCAGCCATAGTATGTATACCTGTGTGTGATGGTGCACAGGACATTGCAGAGCTTATAATACTTGCACAGAAATGACTTGTCCTTGTACACATTGTGTTCCATGGTGTAGGCAATCACTGAACATGTACACACATGCACCACAGCCATGTACACTGTCATCAACTATGGCTGTCTACACTCACACTGCATGGACTTGAGCAACACTTATTCTGCATGCTGACACATGTGCGTGACTGTTTGCCTTGTGATACTGTCACCCACCTTCAACCAGTATTGAGTATGATTTGGAAGTCTGTTGTGTGTGTGTATCTGCTGTAGTGAGGAGTGTGCATGTGTTCCTGTGTTCCTGTGTGCATGTGTTCCTGTGTGCCTGTGTGCATGTGTTCATGTGTTCATGTGTTCATGCGTTCATGTGTGCATGTGTGCATGTGTGCATATGTGCATGTGCAGACCGTAACGTGTGTTTCCTGTCTTCCTCTCACAGGTGCTGATGTAGGGCTTGGAGAAAGCAGCAGGTGACCTGAAGCCACTGCCACGGATAGTGATGATGATGAAACATGTATATTGGCACAGGGAGATTTGACAGGGTCTGCCATTGGTCCACCAATCGACAGTACACAGCGTTCAACCCCATCCATGTGCACACTCATACTGCCATTACATCCCTTACCAGCAATGGCCATAGGGGAGGGACAGCATATAGTTGGCATTGACCAGGAGAGTGTGGTACCCATGGCACGTGCATCCCCTCACAGCATCCATAGCCGTAGACCCGCAACAGTACCACATAGGCAGAGGTCCAGGGGTTCTCAGGGGAGCACCACTGGATGTATTGCTCCTGGCAGGCATGCCCTCACAGGTCTTACGATGACCACTATGTTCCGGGCTGTAATGCAGGCTCAGGCACGTATGGAACGGTACACCAGGCAGAGACTTATGGTGCAGAGGGCACATAACACTGCTTTCAATGACAGCATCTGTGACCTTGCCAGTGCCATCTGGACATACACCGAGGTCATTGATAGACATTGGGGGGAGACAATAGATGCCCTCCACAACATGTCTTCCTCAAGCCAGGACCGTGCAGGATGGTTGCGATGTTGACGCGGATGCATGCCAGCAACAGCTGGCAGTGGTCGCAGCTGGCCCACAGCTCACAGCCGCTCCCGTAGTGGCAGTACCAGCCCCAGCAATGCTGGGGCTGGCCTGTCCATTGTCCATCCCAGTAGACCACGTGCACATGGCTCTGGCCAGTTCCAGCAGGGACATGGGTCCAGTCATCATACCTCTGCCTCTGATGACAGTAACCAGTCAGGGTTGGTACCCGATACCGTCCATAGCACCCCTGCCAGGCACAGGTACTTTGTTCGTGGCCAGAGACAGTTATCTGTACAGCCAAGCAGGTACAGCCTGTGGCTGTCCCACAAACCACCGTATATGGCAGCCACATGGTGGAGCTGTGTGTATGCAGACACACACACATTAAGCAAACAACTAGGGCTCACACATACACACACACATTACATCAACATTGGCCCATGATGTACTGTTGTCCCACACACACTCACACACACACACACACACACACACACACACACACACACACACACACACACACACAAAGACATGTCGATTGGATGGGTCAATGTCAGGCTCTGGCAAACAACAAAAAGCCCTGTGCATATGATGATACCTGTGCCGCCTCCTGTCATCTGAATTATCGATGGAGGGACAGGCTAACATGGTGCTGATGCACAGGGTGACACTATAGCAGTGTAGCAATAATAGCGAGTTGTCAACAAGGAAGTCTAACTACATCCTTGTAGGTATATTTGAGCAGACGTTATGCATTAAAGCTCTGTTTGTCAATATAACATTGTTTACACCACTGTTAGGTCCGAGTATGTATTATCCACCCATGTGCCACTTGGCTGATGTGTGATGTGTTGCCAGCATGTGTTAGTGAGTGGACAGTACTTGTGTGATGTGTGCAGTACAGATTAGCAAATGTACATCTATGAACATGGTGGGTGCACACTGTCTGGATGTACGTGCATATTGGACACATGTGACGTGTGGCATACCCTGTCGTACACATTATTAACATCCCATTGCATCTTTCAATGGCCAGTATGCATTCTACTACAGTTATGTACTAACATGGGTAAACGTGTGTATGACATAGGTTGACACTATGCTGCGGGTGATACTGTTAATATCAGTCAATGATTTGCAGTCTGGTAGTATACACAATCTCAACAGCATGACTATAAGCAATCATTAGATGATGTCCTGATAAATGACACACAGTAGTAGGGAACCCAGTATCAATTGGATCCTTCTGGTGCTACACTATAACACTAACCAGTGGTGATGACCGCCACCCATTAGTGTGACCACACCTGTGTGTCATATAGCCCCCTTAGGTACATGCAGACACACTAGGGATGTGTCCATCCAAATCTGGGAATGCATGGCATGACCTACAATGCATTCCCAGGATGGGACGCATATCCTACACAAGGGTATCATACAGACAGATACCTGTTGTGTGATACATACTGCATAGCAGTAAGCCGACTATGGCATAGTCATCCTCATGTACTATACATACTATCCCGTCAGTACCACACCGGTGGTAGCCCTCAACATGTATGTCGGGTACCATTGTGTACACACAGACCCATGTTATGCCATGTGTCCCTTTGTATCCACATATCCATAGGTATTGTGGAGTCCCAAGGTGTATCACAGACATTAGAGGCCTGAATGCATATCCACAAGGCAGTCATACACCTATAAATACTGTCCATTCTTGGCAGACTTTGTTGTGTATGACCATGTCTGACATATACCCCAGCCATATATCCTCACTCACACTACTCTTAAGTAACTGTCATGGGTGTGTGTGCCACAGATGACCTTGGTCACAGAACACAACAGTGGATGGCCATGTCACATACATACATATGTGACCTACGATCTGAGTAGCAGCGGCACAACCTGCCAATGGAAACAAATGTATTCATGTAGTATGCGGGCTTCACACCTATGTACTGATTGAGGGGATATGTACACATATATATTTGCCACACAGATACCTGATGTCTGCAATGCACTTACTGTTGTCATCATACTATGTCATATCATAGTAAAAGCAAAGCACACACCGCGTTTACCAACAGTGACACACACAGTCAGCATTTGCAGGATTCAAACCCCTATCTAACAATGTTATGATACTAGACAGTAACGCATTAACACGGTGTGCTATTTGCTTTATTGGCTGGTTTGCCTTCTCCTGCTGTATTTGTAGGATGGTGACATCATCAGACTTTCCAAAGAGGAATGTACCTCCTTTACTTGGTTTTCCCAGTCTCCAAAAAGAAACACCTCTCAAAGGAAACTGCATACATACACCCACCCCTATCTAACAATGTTATGATACTAGACAGTAACGCATTAACACGGTGTGCTATTTGCTTTATTGGCTGGCTTGCCTTCTCCTGCTGTATTTTTAGGATGGTGACATCATCAGACTTTCCAAAGAGGAATGTACCTCCTTTACTTGGTTTTCCCAGTCTCCAAAAAGAAACACCTCTCAAAGGAAACTGCATACATACACCCCCCCCCCACACACACACACACTTTGCAGGATTCAAACTCCTATCTAACTAGGTTACGATACTAGAAAGAGACGCATTAACATGGCGTGCTATTTGCTTTAGTGGCTGGTTTCTCTTCTCCTGCTGTATTTCTAGGATGGTGACATCATCAGTCTTTCCAAAGAGGAATGTACATCTTCTAGTGTGTTTTTCCAGTCTCCAAAAAGGGCATGCCTTTCAAAGGCAATTGCACACATACACACACCCCCCACACACAGTCAGCATTTGCAGGAGTCAAACCCCTATCTTCCTATGTTATGATACTAGAAAAAGACGCATTAGCAGGGTACGCTATTTGCTTCAGTGGCTATTTTTTCTTCTCCTGCTGTATTTCTAGGATGGTGACATCATCAGTCTTTCCAAAGAGGAATGTACATCTTCTAGTGTGTTTTCCCAGTCTCCAAAAGGGGCACGCCTTTCAAAGACAACTGCGCACATACACTCACCCACTGTTTGCATGATTCAAACCCCTACCTAACTATGCTATGACACTAGAGAGCATTGCTTTAACACAGCGTGCTATTTGCTTTACTGGCGGATTTCCCTTCACCTGCTGTATTTGTAGGATGGTGACATCATCAGACTTTCCAAAGAGGAATGCATCTCTTTTAGTGTGTTTTCACAGTCTCCAAAAAGGACACTCTTTTCAAAGACAATTGCATACACACACATACACTCACTGTTTGCAGGATTCAACCCCTTACCTAACTATGTTATGATACCAGAGACAGAGAGACAGACATACTAACACAGCGTGCTATTTGCTTTACTAGCTGGTCTTTCTTCTCCTGCTGTATTTATAGGGTGGTGACATAATCAGACTGGACATGGTGATGTGTGTACACTTTGTTCTATGCCATTCCCAGGAATGGTCCATGTGGGTCAGCAGGTGTCAACAGCTTGAACATGACCTCAGTATCCTTACCTTGGGTGATCTATCTGTGGACACATTGACATTCTGTCATATGTCAACATATATTTATGCACAGCTTCTTGGTTTTGTGGATACTACATGTGTCTGGGATGTTGATAAAGGGCTATTCAAAGTCTATGTGACACATGTGTAGATGTGTTCATTGATGTATGTCCTGGGTGGCTGCCTTGCAAACAGTCTAGCATGTTTGGGAACCATGATCCGCACATGAACATACCACAGTTGGTAGGGTTGTGTGTGTGTCAGCTTCCAATAGCTCTGTTTATGACTGCAACCATGATGGACTCCATGACCTTGCAGATCAGACCTCATAGGCATACTGGACTTGACTTCCCATGGTGTGTTGTGCACCAACACTTGTGGGGAGTGCCATATGTAGCTGTGACACATTCAACAGTTCCACATCCTGTGTATGGGGTGCGGCTCAGCTAACTGTTCAGGTGCATGATATGTTTGTTCTGTAGTTTGTGCATGACACATATTGGGAATCAATGTATTCCACCTGCTGCCATGCTTTTGGCAGTGGGGGTAGCTGCTCATCCATTCTACATGTGATATCTCCTGGTATGATGATGTGGACTATTGTCAGTGGGGTATGGGTATGTACATATGGGTCTGTCTGTCATGATGTCGGCATTGACACTCAGGTACAGTTGGCCCTGACTCAATACATATATGTGTGTACATTGATATTTATGACATGGCTGAAGGAGGTGCCATGATTCAGTCTGGACTCCTTCTCAGCTCCTCTTTACAACACACTAACGAACATGAGCACTAATCCCTGTTATACTCTTTTACATGCTTAACACCCTACTGATCCTTTGTGATCAGGCTACAGAATATATCATGATAATATCCTGGCATGTCCAGGGGTCGGTTTTGTGTGTACTCTTCAGTCCAGCTGGTGGATATTGTGATATTGACACAATGTCACATCTGCCTTATGTACACAGACACCCCTCTCCTCCTCCCGACAAACTCAGATATATGTGTGAGATGCACTTATATAGACATACAGGGAGCTGAAGCCTCTCGACCCATGACTGGCACAGTGTATGAGGTGGTGAAGGTAACCACACACACCACCTATCAGTCTCACATATCCTCTAGCAACAGCACTCAAACCACATTAGCACACATTGACATACTCGGATGCTGTAAATGTACTCTACCTAAGCAGCAGAGGCCTCCAAAGCAGACACACACACACACCTGCTACCCCACTACAATACCCACATATCACTAAGTTCACAATGTCAGTGTGCCACACAGTCACTGCCCTTCGGGCTAAACAACACATCTAATACACTTGTAATAGGCGACACTTATGTTCAGACACACTGACGTACCACTCACCAGCCCTGACAAGGGAATAGTCACTTTGGGCTGTCTGTTGGGTGCCAGGATCTGCCGCATAACACAGGCAGTCAGATCACTCCAAAGCAAGTAAAAGACTAGCACCATCATTGTCCACGCTGGTGTGTGTCACCTCAGACCTTACTCCCTGGACCACATGACATGATACATGGAGGTACACTCTGATCATGTAGCCCAGGCCAGTATGACCCTGACCTTGTCTAGCATCTTACACCCACCAATTATGATGTCACAGTATACGGACACACATATCACATTTAACAGTTGGCTAACAGATTTGTTTCATTCACAGGGGATACAGTGTCTGTCAGCGTATGGTGACATGCTCAACATGCCACATAGCTTCACAATGGACAGCTTGCACCTGTCACCCTTGGACTTTGGTATGCTGGCTAAGGCTCTTGCTACCACCAGAGTGCCTTTTTTACGCAGGGCTCAGAAGACAAACCCACCTCCATAGACATTTACAGGTTAAATGAAACTAAGGGTAATGCTGCTCAACAACAGTTGTGTTAACCTCATATTGTGGCCACTCGTGACTCTCCTCAGTATGGAGGAGAGCAATATCTGTGCACTGACAGACACCTGGTTCAGGCTCGCTTATGCACACCAGCACTACCAGGTTATGTTCCATACCATGCTGTCTGACAACAAGACTTGGAACAAACAACACAACTAGGGGGAGTATCCATATACATCACAGATACACACACCTCCAGGTTAGTAGCACTGAACAAAGCATCACAGACCATACATAGACAACTACCATTGTGCAATACTGCCTTTCAGATTGTTGCCTGCTACAGAACACACTCCCAAACTCAGGAACCACACTCGGCCTTTGTGGGAACTATGGAGAATATGCAGGTCTCCACAGACACCATTATATTGTGTGACTTCATATACACACATATTGACTGGGGATACTACTCAAGCCCCGACAACCTCACCCAACAGTCACTACAATTTGTGGACTCATATGCTTTGGCATAACCAGTCAGCACAGCCACAAGGTGGAATACATATTGGACCTGCTCATCACCAACATGGGGACTCTGTTCCACACCAGTGATATACCCCTCATTGGTAAGTCAGAACATACATGTATCTCACAGGACATACATATAGCCTCCACACACCCATCCTGGGTAATCTTGGTGAACTTCTCATGAGCCAACATCTCACTTCACCGAAGCAAGGTGGTATGCTTCAGAGATCCTGAGACAGTGGCATATACGGCTCACACTGCTGCATCCTTTACATACACATTCTATGGATACCTAGTGGACTGCATGGATTGTACTCTCCCAAATAACAACAAGACCCACTACTACAATGGCAGGGGACCTGTCTGGTAGACCCCAGCCATTAATAAGCTGTACAATGTCAAGAGGATGCTACTACATGATAAAGCACAATCCCAGACAGGGAAGGCATCTGTGATCTGTAGTAGCAGAAAGCTACAATCACTCATGGACTTTTCTAAGGGCCGCTTATACCAGACAATTGCACCTGACACGTAGGACCATCACACAGCCATCTTCAGTTATGTCAGGAACCTGGATGGGCACTCACTGATATGCTGTGAGTTACTGCATACTGACTAAACCTACCCTGAACCCACTGGCATTGCCTACATCCTGGCAAACAGGTTCAGTGCAGATGTCTCCCACCCATCCCCCCTAAGGAGCAACTATCCATCCCAACAGAGTATAACCTCCCTGACATCACACAGTAACAGGTGAGTGCTGCCCTCCCCACAGTGTACATCACAGTATCAATGTGACCAGATGGTGTCCTAGCTTGCATCATACACAAGCATCATGACAAACGCAACCCTCACATTACATCACTGTTCAATATCGGAGTTACCACAGGATATGTACCCAAGGAATGGTGTACTGCTTCAGTGGTCCTGCTCCATAGTGCTGGTGCCACAACGGACCACAGACAATATTGCCCTATAAGCCTATGTGGCCTGTTCTGCAAAGCTATGGAGCATATTGTCATAGGACTCCTACACACAGACATCGGGAACCTACAGACACTGTGTCCTACTCATTTCAGCATTGTTGTGGGCAGATCTTGCCTCTTGAACCAGTAGGTATTCTTTAAATGGCTAACAGGTCCATTGACATAGGGACGGCTATCCACACAGCCTACCTGAACCTTGCAAAACCATTCAACACAATAAAACACTGGGCCATTAGGCATAGGCTCACCAGTGTCAATTTGGACACGTCTCACACAATGGATTGATACCTCGATCAGGGATAGCACCCACATGGTGAGGATTGCAGGTGCCATGTCTGACTATATACCAGTTACACATGGCATCACACACAGCTTGGTCCTGGGATCTCTCTTGCTCAGTATATATTTTTCTTACATACAGGCTATCACAGGGGGAATATGGCTGATCATGTTTGCACTTGACTGCAAACTGGGTGCCATTACCAACTCTCCAGCTGCCACATGCATACTCAATCAGGGTCTCACAAAGATGGATGACTGGTGCCTGAGCCATGGCCTACATTTAAATGCCATTAGTGGCATAGTCATCCCCTTTGGGAGTAACAACATGCCCACACATTACCACATAGGTAGTACTCCATTACATACGGTAGGAGTTGTTAGGGGTTTGGGGACATCACTTGTTCGTACTGTCACCTTTAACATTCACATTGCCAAAGTGGTTGGACACACCTGCTATGTGTGCCACCTTATCCCATATGGTTTCACATCTAGATCGAGTGAGGTCATTGTGCCCCTATACTCATCACATCCATGCTTGGTTACAATGTCACATTTGGGGTGTACCTTACCTGACACCTGCAGCAACTGTACTGGCCACAGACGGTCCTCACCAAGCAGATCTAGGGACTCACACAAATGCCCTGTATAGTTCAGATGCAGTAACTCCAGCTCTACTCAGTCGCTTACCACCTACTCAGATATGATGTGTGCCTGTTGTTTACAGCTATACCCAAACCAGTATTACTGGACATGCTCAACCTCAGGATATCCAACTCCCTTGGAGCTACACACTGCAGGGACGTATACCTCAGCACAGATGTTAATAGGACATTGTGGAGGGATAGATTCTTATCCCAGAGGCTCCACTCACTACAGAATGTAATCCCAGTTTCACATAGGCAGAGCCACCCACTGACCGCCTACTGGAGACATCTTGATGACTGTATGGGTGATTGTATATTTACCCCTGGAATATCCTCTGTGTCCCTGCTAGACAGAGACACACTAGCATAAATGTACATGGGCTATCATGTGTGGCCTACTATTCCCACAGACAGTGTAGTAATGTGACGGGGTTGCGAATGCCAAACACACTCTGGCTAGGTTTGTACATGCCCTAGGGTAGATAGCCTAGTATCGACCTCTGAACCTATGCTTATGTTCATGATGCACAATGTTTATTGCTGATACTGTTTGCAGGTCTTTATCATCTTTGCTTTACCAGTTTCCATGAAGAACTTCAGTATCTGCAGAACATATTTGATTATGTCAGGGTTCCACTATATTATAGATGTGTCTGTTGTCATATAACTGTGTGCACAGGCAGATTGCTGTATAGTGATAGGTTCCTGGGTTAACACATGCAACTGCCAGATATGCGTGGCCCACTGCTGTACTCAGACATAGCCTAAGTGTGTGAGCATGCCCAGTTCTGACATTACATGTTTTGTTGCCTGACATTTGTCTCATTTATTCGTGTGTGAGCATGCCCAGTGTGAACCTTCGGTATGTTGCTATCTGAGGTCCACTACATTTGCTGATGTGTGCGAACATGACCAATATTAACATTTATACTGTGTGTGTTGGAAGTCAGGTTCTGCTCTCACTGCAGGACTCACCTTTGTGTCATAACTCGACAAGGATTATGCTGTGCCTGCAGTGTTTCCATGGAATACTTTGTATAGACTTATCAACATTCCATCATACTGGTGGACCACTGCAATACTGTCATGGTTTAGTGGTTCAGTACTTTGGCTATAGTGCACAGTATCCTGGGTTTGTGGCCCATCACTGCTTTATATTTCATACTGAGCAGACCAGACTGCTTAAGGGCCTGTTAAGCAAATATGAGCATGTTGGCTTTTGTTCAGCTCTGCTCTACTTAGACCAGGCTTGTCCAACATTGCTCAATATTCACCAACATTGCTGGACATTGCCCAATATTACTGAGTAAATGAACAGAAGAAAAAGCCAGCACCCTGGAGGATTCATACAAAACAAACTTTATTCCAACTGAAACTAGACCGGTTTCAGCAACAAGGCTTTCGTCAGTAGTACATTAAGCCATAATGGTGGATTCAAGTCTTATATACTGTCATAAATGAGTCATATGACATCACTTCCTGTGCATGAAATAAAAATATAAACAAAATACCATGTCATCTGGAATATTCAAGTTAAGACTAAAATATATAGACAGATTGAAATCTGACAAAATGATAGTTATGCAGATATATATCAAAAACATGAATCACTAAACATTTTTAATACCAAAAATATTGAGAAACTTGTCAGATATGGTACATCTGAATACAGATGTATCTGTGATACAATGGTATATTACAAAAAAATTATATATTGATACATGATCCAGCATATACTGTTAACTCAAAAATTAAATTATAATTTGTCATTTAATCCCGGTGGGAAAAGACCACCAAGTTTGATGATCCATCTTTTTTCTTTAGCATTTAAAATTTCATGCCAGCCCGTTTTGAATGTTCGATTTCCCTTGATATGGTCAATAATAACAAAAGAAAAATTGGCTGTCTGATGCTTAATGGAGTGTCTGTATAATGCATTGGTCAATCTCTTGTTTCTAATATCTCCCAGATGTTCCGAAATCCTAATACGAAACTGTCTGGATGTTTGGCCAATGTAAAATGCCTGGCATGTACATGTTGCAAGATATATTATCCAGTCTGAGCTACAGTTGCCAAAGAACTGAATGTCATATATTTGCCCGGTATTTTTGCTAGTAAAACTGGTTGTTTTGAAAATGTAACTACAAAAACTGCAGTGTCCACATGGGTAGATGCCTGTAAGTTTGTCACCAGTGAGTGTCCTTTGTGTAAATTGTTCCTGCGTGTCTCTGGTTCTTTTGTAATGAGAAAATAATGAACCAAGTGTTTTGCCTTTTCTATAGGAGAAGTAACAACGTTCTCCCAAATAATCAGACAAAAGGGGATGAGAATAAAGTATGTTCCAATGGTTATTGATGATATTAACTAGATGTCCACTGTTTCTGCCATAGGTGGTCACAAATCTGCATAGATCAGTATCCTGATTTTTGGAACGGATATTATATTGAAGAAGAGATTCCCTGGATTTGGTATGGCTAAATTTGATAGCTGAATCAATAATCTGCGGGGCATAACCCCTAGATAAAAATCTGTTGGTTAGATCCATTCTTTCATTGTTCAAGTCATCAGAAGAAGAGCATATTCTTTTAATACGCACAAATTGAGATTTTGGGTATATTCCTAATAATATGTTTAGGATGATGACTTGCCGAATGCAGTAGAGTATTGTACTGTGGGAATTTCCTGTGAATAGACGTTTTCAGTGTATTGTCAGACTGCCTTGTCAGGTGAACGTCCAAAAAGTTGATTTCATTGAGATTACACTCCACAGTAAATTCAATACCCCAGATGTTACTATTTAAATGTGCAATAAATTCCTGGAGGTATTCCTGACCCCCTTTCCATACTAACCAACAGTCGTCCAGGTATCTCCTCCATATATCCATCTCTGGTAAATATATATATTGTGCATGGGATCATAAATAATTTGTTCCTCAATATATCCCATGAAAAGGTCAGCATAAATGGGCGCAAAGGATGCACGCATAGCTGTACCTTGTAGCTGCCAAAAACAGTCCTGCTGGAAATAAAAGACATTCTTCGTAAGAATATGTTCCACCATGCATAACAATAATGTATTCATCCCAGGAGGGTATAAATTGGATTTGTTTAACCAAAAATCCAAGGCCATAAGTCCCGCCCAATGTGGGATGCTGGTATATAAGGAGGACACATCAAGAGTGCACAATAACCAAGCTGGCTCCAGTTCAGTTTCAGAAACAATCTGCAAAAATTCAGTCGTATCCTGGATTCTGGCCCAAACATATGTTAATAAAGGTTTCAATTTGTCTGTAAGGAAAACCGATATAGGTTCAGTGAGTGACCCAATACCGGAGACAATTGGTCTACCTGGAGGCTGGTAACTGGACTTATGAATTTTAGGAAGTAAATATAGCTGTTGTTTAGCAGGATCCTTGACCATTAAATGTGTTTTTGTTTTTTCAGAGATGATACCGGATTCAACTGCTTGTTCCAAAAATTCATTGATCTCTGATTGGAAACTAGGTGTAGGATCAATATCCATCTTCATATAATGATGACGATTATTGAGTTGTCGAAGTCCTTCATTGACATAAGAATCATGATCCATGACCACAACCGCGCCCCCTTTGTCCGCAGGGATGATCACTATGTCTGTATTGTTCCTGAGTTGTGTTAGGGCCAATTGTTCTTTTTTAGATAAGTTGTGCTTCATAAAGTCACCTGAGCCATACTGGAAGTGTATATCTTTGATCACTGCTTGCTGGAATACAGCTACATGTTTGTCCATCGGAGGATTAAATTTAGATTTGTGAAACCTGAAATCAGATGATCTTTGAGTGTCATCACTGTGATCCTGTTGTTTAAAGAATAATTTCAAATTGATCTTCCTACAGAACTCAATGGTGTCACTAACCATGGAACTTTCATCAATGAGAAAACCAGGAACAAAGCCAAGGCCTTTATTAAATAAGGAATATTGTTCAACAGTTAAAACATGTTTTGAAATATTCAAAACATTAGTACATTGGTGATTTACTTCACTATTGATAGAAAGAGTTCTTCTAAGTTTGTGACCCCTGTGTTTTCTACCTGCCCGGTGTTTGTGTCCCCTAAAGGGGCCTCCATTCTCCTTCCCCTCTTAGCATTGGGAGAATCACCAAGGCTAGGTGTTTCAGTGTCTGTAGTCGAGGATTCTTCCCCTGATGTTATATAATTAGACCCTGTTTTTTTCTTCAAGTTGGATCTCGGTCTCTTTTTACGTGTAAAAGAAACATTCTTGGTACCATGGGCAAACCTAACACTCTTATGTGATTCAAATTGTCTCCCTTTGTCATAATCATCCTTGTCACGAGCGAATTTATACAGCTTCCTGTTTTTCAAATTGCTTTCTAAAGCGGACAATTCTTTAGACAATTTGCTCAAACTACCCTGAAAATTTGTGTTATGTTCAAACTGTTTGAGATCATTGCAGGTTTGCTCAACCTCATTGATGTTGCCCTGTATCGTTCTCTCATAGTAGGATGCCACGATACGAACCCTAGCCATAGCGGCCTCTTGTTGTGCTTGTTGCCAATCCTTAAGCAGGGTCTCATCCGGTATACCAACCAATGGTTGTATTTTGCATCTCAAACCTCTGGGAGAAATGTTTTGTGCTCAGTAAGCTTTAAACAATTTATGATGCCAAATGTTCGTTCTCAATATTTTAATTTGTTTGCCCAATTTAAAGAATAGGTTGTCGCAACCGTCAACTGGATCAGTGGTATATGATTTGTCCATCTCTCTAGTTTCAATACCAATACCAAAAATTTTTAGGTCATCCTTATCGGAGCAAAGACCAGATAGCAAATTTTTAAGATCCATGACAATGAGTTGCTGATGTTTGAACAAAAGTAATACTAGGGCCAACAAAAAAAATTTTAAAAGGGTTGAGAGAGCAAATTGTGACTATCATCCAAAACAAGGGAGAGACTGACAATCTGAATCACAAGGAAGTGTAGGCTAAAGTTTGTCAAAAAAGCTGAACATAGATAAATAGCCCTAGAGGGTATATATATGTGTACCAAAATCCCCAGTATATGAAAAGTATTAAAGAGAGTTAGGGTCTGTCAAAAGATTTTTATACATATAACCTGCACTGAGCAATGGAGTCAACTGCTATAATAAGAGTAATAAATAGTGCATTGAATCATTAGCAACACAACATGTATAGCAATACTAGCACAAAAGTATTAAATGATAGACCGCTTTATTGGATTCCTAACCTCTTGCCCTGTGGACAACTAATAATGCAATTACTAACAATCGGCAAAATGCCTATGTGTCTTTAGCAAAAAGACCCTATATATGGGCTGTTAATAAGGTCAATAACATCCTCAAGACTGAATGAAGTAAAAAACAATTTCTAAAGGACAATAAATATACAATATTTCGTTGAAACAATGTGTATATATAAATTATTTGCAACAAATAGCCCAGAAGTCTGGATACAATAATAAACATCCGGATAGAAATGCATTAAGCAAGTAGTTTGAGATGTGAAAAGACAACTGTCAACCCAAAAAGTATCGGCCTGCCAATGATTGAATCATGCATCTGATGAAAAATATAGAAATATATTCACTATATTGTAAATAAGCCTAATACAAAGTAATACTTACTAATAAACAATGGGAGTCCTAATATCCTTTTTAAGTATATACACACTGATAGGCATGAACCGCTAATCAATATATAATATATAATGGACTAATGTGACACCAAACAGTTTCAGTGATAAGAACAATGGTTGAAAATAGTGAACTAAATGTTCAACAATATATGGATACTGTTGTATAACAAAAATTCTGCCTTATAGTTATCACATGCATAAATGTGGGTCTCAAAAGCATAATATCATTGACCTGTAGCAGCCACAAAAAATATAAATTATATAAGTTGGACTAATATGACATCAAACAGTCTCAGTTTCAAAGGCAATGGTTGAAAATAGTGAACTAAATGTTCAACCATATATGGATACTGTTGTATAACAAAAATTCTGGCTGATAGTTATCACATGCATAAACGCGGGACTCAAAAGCATAATATCTTTGACCTGTAGCAGCCACAAACAATGTAAGTTATATAAATTGGACTAATATGACATTAAACAGTCTCAGTTTCAAAGGCAATGGTTGAATAAAGTAAGTTAAGTGTTCAACCACATATAGGTACTGTTAAATAACAGAATTCTGGCTTATAGTTATGACATGCACACATAAACGCGGGACTAGTGTCCAAAGTACAATATCCTTGACCTGTAGCAGCCACAAACAATAATCCAAAGTTGGAAGACACGGCTTTGCTTGAGGGCAGAGAGTAGTCCTGCGGTCTTCAATGATGTAAAACCATATGCATTGTCCCATAAGTCAAAAATAAGCATAAAAGTCCCAGTATTCCGTTAGTAAAAATATATAGAACCATGCAGCGCCTATAATAATCCTTGAATGTGAAACCAATTTCCAAAATATAAGAACGCAAAGTATCAATTAGTCCAAATGGACCCTAATTGTACGAGTTCCTGAATGCTTGGTAATATAAGCCGTTACTGAATGCCTTGGACGCTATCGAAGTAACGTGAATCAACCCAAAAAAATATTATTTGTTTGGACCTTCTCCATCAATCATTTAACAAAGTGTAACAATGTTAAACGGCTCATCTATGGGCTGAGAATAGTCCCGCAATATTCATTAATGTAAGAACATATGAATAGTCCCATACGTCAAAAAATTTTTAGGAAAGAATGTCCCAATACATTATGGAAAATAAATGTCCCAATACGTTATTGAAAAATAAAGAGGAACAGTACCTGTGTTAATCCTTAAGAAAGGAGGAAACCAGTTTAAAAAGATGTGAAGCCATGAGGTGTCAATTAGTCCAAATAGACCCTGGTTATATGGGTTCCTGAAGGTTTCACAGCAAAAAGCCGTCACCGGAAGTTTTTAGAGACTGTGAGGGTAGCGTAGGTCAGCCAAAACAATGTATTCCATTAGGTCCTACACAATAATATTAAATGTATTTGAAATTGTACCACATTCCAGGCCAAATCGATCCCAAAAACGAAAAAAACATCCGTGAAGACCAACGATAAAGTTATCTGGCAAAAAACATCACCCGTATCCTACAAACGGCTTCAGGAGCAATGTCATAGTCCAATAAGTAGCACAAAGTGATCCCAAAAGCGAGAAAACCGTCCGTGAAGACCAACGATTAGGTTATCTGGCAAAAAACATCACCCGTATCCTTCAAATGGCTTCAGGAGCAATGTCATAGGCCAATAAGTAGCGCAAAGTCCAAAAACTGGTAAATTGTAGAAAACAATTGTAGTAATTCCAAAAGATCGGAGGAAGTTGACAATTCTTCTCAAACTCCACACACCAAAAATGGCATAGAAAGTGTTGAATCCTCCATGTGCCCACAGCCAGCAAGAGTTTAGGAATCCATGTAGCAAGAAGAGAGCTAGCAAGTTAGGCTGGTGCACGGCAAGTGAGCTAGGTAAATGAACAGAAGAAAAAGCCAGCACCCTGGAGGATTCATACAAAACAAACTTTATTCCAACTGAAACTAGACCGGTTTCAGCAACAAGGCTTTCGTCAGTAGTACATTAAGCCATAATGGTGGATTCAAGTCTTATATACTGTCATAAATGAGTCATATGACATCACTTCCTGTGCATGAAATAAAAATATAAACAAAATACCATGTCATCTGGAATATTCAAGTTAAGACTAAAAATATATAGACAGATTGAAATCTGACAAAATGATAGTTATGCAGATATATATCAAAAACATGAATCACTAAACATTTTTAATACAAAAAATATTGAGAAACTTGTCAGATATGGTACATCTGAATACAGATGTATCTGTGATACAATGGTATATTACAAAAAAAATATATATTGATACATGATCCAGCATATACTGTTAACTCAAAAATTAAATTATAATTTGCCATTTAATCCCGGTGGGAAAAGACCACCAAGTTTGATGATCCATCTTTTTTCTTTAGCATTTAAAATTTCATGCCAGCCCGTTTTGAATGTTCGATTTCCCTTGATATGGTCAATAATAACAAAAGAAAATTTGGCTGTCTGATGCTTAATGGAGTGTCTGTATAATTTAATTTTTGAGTTAACAGTATATGCTGGATCATGTATCAATATATAATTTTTTGTAATATACCATTGTATCACAGATACATCTGTATTCAGATGTACCATATCTGACAAGTTTCTCAATATTTTTGGTATTAAAAATGTTTAGTGATTCATGTTTTTGATATATATCTGCATAACTATCATTTTGTCAGATTTCAATCTGTCTATATATTTTTAGTCTTAACTTGAATATTCCAGATGACATGGTATTTTGTTTATATTTTTATTTCATGCACAGGAAGTGATGTCATATGACTCATTTATGACAGTATATAAGACTTGAATCCACCATTATGGCTTAATGTACTACTGACGAAAGCCTTGTTTCTGAAACCGGTCTAGTTTCAGTTGGAATAAAGTTTGTTTTGTATGAATCCTCCAGGGTGCTGGCTTTTTCTTCGGTTCATTTACCTAGCTCACTTGCCGTGCACCAGCCTAACTTGCTAGCTCTCTTCTTGCTACTCCAATATTACTGAACATTGACCACAGTTGTGCTAGTTGATGTGTGCAATTTTGTTTGCATATACTACATGGTGGTAATTGCTGTTTAGCACTGCTTTATATTGTTTAACACATGGCATTCATGCATTAGGTGGTGCTGCAGGGCTGCCTATGTTGGATGCGCATACTACACTCCCTGCACATGTTTGGAAGCAGGTAGTGTCAACTTAGACATCCCTTTTACTTTATGTGCGAGTTGGCGAGGGGTATCCTTTCCAGAGTTCCTACTGAGCCAGTGTATGTGCTATGCGTTGCCTCTTTGACAAGGCCAAAGCATACTGGGCACACCTCCTTCTGTCTACTGGGGCAGGCTCAGGTTGTTCCTCCTCCGAGTCACGCTCTGCCTGTGATGGCCTTGGCAATGGTGGGGGGCTGTTTGGCCCAGGCCTCTGCTGGTCTTGCTGCAGCTGTTTTCACAGGATCATATTATGTAGCATAGCACATACCATGACAATTTGGGTACATGTAGTTGGTGAGTACTGCAAGGCTCCACCAGATGTATCCAGGCACCGGAACCGTGACTTGAGCAGCCCAAACACATGCTCTATTACATTACGTGTTTGTGCGTGTGCCTCATTATGGTGTTCCTGTTCAGGTGTGTGTGCATTTCTGATGGGTGTCATCAGCCACAGCTCCAGTGCATAGCCAGCATCACCCACTAGGTGACCATGTGGGATGTCCCCATTGGCAAATGTCTGGTACAGCTGTGTCAGATGCCAGATATGGGAATCATGGTAGCTTCCAGGGCAGCCTGCACACACATTCAGTATTATGCCCTGGGCATCACACATGACTTGGCAGCTGATGGAGGGGAAGCCCTTGTGGTTGAAGTAGACCCTACCCCACTCGCCGGCTGGTGCTTTGATGCATATGTGTGTGCAGTCTGTTGCACCCACTACCTCAGGGTATTCTGCTATTTGCTGGAAGAGACGCATATTGCTGGCCAATACCTCACGGGAATTGGGGAAATATACATGATCACCGACATGTGCTGACATGGCAACCAGGAACTGGTGTAGTACCCTGGATGCTGATGCCTGTGATATCCCCATCATATCACCAGTTGGTCTCTGGAAGGTACCTGTTGCTAATATTCTTAGGCCAACACATACCTTGGTTTCCACTGGGATGGGTTCCCCGCTGTTGGTTCTGTGTGTGAGGCATGGCCTGCACAGCTCAACAATTTGCTGCTGGAGGTCTCTGTCCACTCTATAGTGCTTCACTATCTCCAGCTCATGTAGCCCCTGGTAGGTTACCCTGGGCCTGTACACTCTTCTCCATCTCCTCACTGTGGGTTGTCCAGCAGCATTTCCATTGTCACCACCCTCAGCCTGTTGCATATGTCGCCTTATAACAGCAATGGCAGCCCCTAACATTTCTTTGTCTCAGTAAAGCTTTTTCAGTTTTCACTTCTATTAGCTTACTGCAGTGTCTGTTGTGAGAAACATAATGGACTGTTGGCAGAGTTTTAAGTACTAGGCTGGGCTGGGTTAGTGTACTGCCTGTGTAATTGCCTGATTCTGATTGTTTTCACCTACTAGCTCTGCTAGTACTCTCTGGTAGCTTCCTACTATTTGTTGTGCTTCCTTTTTCCTTTCTGTTTCCTCAGGGGGGGGGGGGAGCGCCGTGCACACAAGCGCAAACACACTCACAGCAGCTAACACACGTGCACACATGCTTACATGGACTAAAAGTTGCTTATTCAGGTTAAAACACATGCACACCAGCGCAAACACACTTACAACTCTTTACACAGCCTTATACATGCTTACTCCGGCTTAAACACGTGCACTCACGCTTACATGCGTGCACTCTGTCTTGCTTGCGTTTACACGTGCGCAGACGTGTGCATGCACGCTCAGCAAGAAACTTTGGTGTTATCCACGGTATACACCTTCCATTTCTTGGCTCTCCCTAGCCTACCTGTTGACACACCTCTTTCCATGATGTCTAACTGACAGCGGACACATGCCACTCTGCTCCAATGAGCTTCACTTCTTTTGAACATACCCCCCCTCGTGATGTCACCTATCTTCTATTCTGTTACTCCCCATATCCTACTCCTACACTCCACTGACTGTGCGCATTTGCTATGTAAACTAACGATTCACTATCCTAACACTCATTTACATAGGATTGCCTACTAATGCTTGGTTACATGTCTTAGACTGAGCTTCCCCCCTTAGCAACCTCTACTTGGTGGCCATGTTGTCTTCAGCCTGCCATTCCCTTGCATTGTACATTAACAATTTCAATAAAATCCACATTTGTGGGTTATAATTTTTAGTATTCTGTGTTTTAGAGCGCATGCCCATTTGCGCGGCGCTTGGCTACGCTTAAACATCGGAAATCGGCGTAAAAAATTATTTTTATTTTAATTTTGCATCAGGGAACATTTCCAATGGCCATATATTTGGCCATTGGCATGCTTCCTGCACTGGATGCAACCTTTATTTGGAGCTGTCACGGCTCTGTTTTGCTATTTGCAGAACGGTACTCAGTTGTCTACTGAGTACATTTCTGCAAATAACACTGCTCTTACTTGGACAGGTTTGGGTTTCCTGAATCACAAATCTACCTCATTTGCATGCCTTTTGCCTGCAATTGAGGTGATTTGCATGTCCCAGCCCTGTCCGTGTAAGAGCCATTTTAGGAGCTCTCTTACATGCCCCTACAGGCTGTTCCTGGATCGCTCGTCGGACATGATGGCTGCATGGAGTCTTACTCTACTCTTAGACTCCATGCAAGCCATCGTGAATCCGGCCCAATGTTAACCATGTTAGTTGCAAGCAATGTATCAGTAATGCTTGCATAAGTAAACTTTTCTATTTAGCAAATACTATTAATGTTTCATATCTAACCTCATGCTAATGTGTGCCCAATTTCCTACACTTGACAATGATGATAATAATACAAAATTCACTTGCATACTTATGACAAGCACAATACTTTTTTTGTAATCATTGACTCATCACATAGCCCAACTATGTGTTTAGGACAGTTAAGTCTTGTGATGTATGTAACATTCTCCCACCTGTATTATTCAGCTCAGTTAACTGCATCCATCTGAAATATATTTACATACAGAAATTATGACTTTTATATAGGAATGCATTCCCACTACTAATTAAAATCACACACATACAAGCTTGTCTGAAGTGTATCTCCATTTGTTCTCAAATTAGTATAATTCTAATTTCCTTGCTTGAGAGGTAGTTCTTCTGTGGCAATGTCAATTAATAATTGAAGTTTCATGTTTTAGCCATGGGTTTGATTCCCAGCTAGTACAATATTTTAATATTGTGTAAGCCCTGAAATCACAATATGTCACAATTCATCCTCTTTTTCCTTCCATACTGCAAGGATTAAAAGCCCTGCCATTAAGCACTCCATTGCTGAACATTGGAACCTGTGGCAATAGGTTGAGCATCACACATGGCAAATCTCAATGCCATGTTTCACACCTTTAGCCCTGTTTTATATAAGTAGTGTTAATGTGTCTGCCCGGAATCCATCTGCTTTCAGTTGCACAAATGCAGTTGGCAACACTATGCATCCTTGCACTCAACCAGGTAGCCACAAGATCTGAATTGGGTGCCAATTCAGACATATTTTGTTGTCTTGATTTTGGCAGACCTGACTGGTGAGGGAGAGAATGGTGCTAAGTTTAGGAGAGGTGTTGAGGATTTCAGGATATTTGCAGCACTTCTCATGCAGTGCTACAGCCATAGGCTCCTGCAGGGGGATTATACTGGGTTTCGCTATAAGGTTGAGGTTTGGAATAGCTTAGCCAAGGCTCTTTCCACTGGTATTGCATGCATTGGGGAATAATATCGACACCACTATAGTGACCTTAAGAAGTACTAGCATGACTGCCTATCCAATGGTGGGCAAAATTTAAGAATGGAAACACCCCACAGTTGTGTATGTGTACTCACTCGTAACCTGTTTTTCATGTGGCATTAATGATCTAGCTAACCAATGCACATACTCATTATGCTTTCGTATATATTTCTTTTCTTTTTGTACTGTGCAACTGAAGAGGTGATAGCTGCAAACCATGAGGCTCACCAGGAGAGATTAACTCACCTCAGAACGGTATGGGGTAAATATGACTGAGGTCCATATTCAAGCCAGAAATGTATTTTTTATTTCCTCAAGCAGTAGCATTTTGAGCAGGCATACCTCAGCCTTCATCTCAAGCATGCATGCTTTCCCCAGTAACTTTTGCTGGTTGTATTCGACAATGAGAACAGCAGCTTAGCTGTGTGTGCTGGTTCAATACCCAGAAGCAGCAACTACTTTTTATTATTTGATAAGTATTTATAAAATATTAATAGTAATAATGTGTCAGGAGAAATCAAATTGCAGTAGCTGTATATTTTCCTGCCAGTACAGTGATGAGTATCCCACCTGTCATTCAGGAGACTGAGGTTTGATTCCCCAACAGGTACCATGTAGTATTTTTTTGGTGGTGCAGCAGTTAGGGTTATCACCTCACAGCAAGAGGTTCTCCACTTCAATTCTCGGCTGGGGTGCCTTCTGTGCGGAGTCTGCATGTCCTTCCTGCATTCACATAGGTTTCCTTCAGGTGTTCTGGTTCCAAGGACATGCATCTGGAGCGTTTCTCCCCGGACATCCACTGAAAATACACTCTGTCCCAGTCAGACTTTCCTGGTAAACAAATGTTAAGTAATAAAATAATAAATAAATAAATATTTATTACATTTGAATGCATATTTCTAATCTATGATAGGGAAATAAAGGCTGCTCTCTGTTATATCAGAACAGTGAAATTAGTTTAGTTTATGACACATAAATACTTTTCCATAATGTATGCATGTGGCAAAGATGTACAATAGTAAAATATCATAATTGTTTATGTATTTCCAAACAAAGGTTATTGAAAAAATAAAGTACTGTGACATTCCATGTATCTAATTATCTCTTTTTTTTTGTCTCATAGATTCATAGATGTATGGGCCTTTTTAAGCCTATCCATGTATCCCAAATCTCTAAAAAGTATCAGTACCTTTGATATGTGTAAGCAAGGATTTGAGAGATGAACCATTTGCAAGCAAAGGCCTGTGAGAAGAACCATTTATAGTCTGTTTTCATTAGAGACATACGTGCCAAACCAGGGATGAGTTTCCTGTTTCCCATCCAACTGCCCAAGTTACACCTGAATTCGTTTAGGAGGAACTGTACTTCATAAATGGAGACCATGTTCTAGGGAAGGGGTAGTCTCTGGGATACATACCTGTCTCTCCAGCAGGTCCTATTTGTATCACAGGTAAGATTTAAGTATATTGAATGGGTAATTTTGTTTTGCAGATATGCAGGTTGTCCATCAGGGTGGAGTCTGACAATGCTTCTTATGCCAGGCATAGATCTCCCCTCAACAGCATATAAGAGAGTGAGTCGTACAGGGATAGGGCTTTGAGATGGTCTGCACAGACTATGTTACTTACACCCTGTATTCTTTTAGTGAGGAACCTCTGTGGACCCTCCAGTTGTTGGAAATGCCTGGTTAGGTACATATTAAAGGGGGCATTGCACTGAGTGATAGGTCTGATGAATGCCAAATACAGTGGAACAATGACTTCCTTAGACCTAGATGCCATACCTCTGTTTATAAGTTGCACAGCTTGGAATGATTTCCTTCCTACTGTAGACACATTATGCTCAAAGACTAGATTGCTATCTATATGTGTCCCCAAATCCCTGACTACTGGGTTGACTTTTAGGGATGTGTTGTCAATATTACCAGGGGTGGATGACTTCCTGAAGGATACTATTATGCATTTCTTGGCATTTAGTTTTAGTCTGTGGTTCTGATACAAGTTATCTGTCTGTGTCAGCCCTTCCTGGAAAACATTAGTGTCAGTTTGGGGATTCAATGACAGATCCTAATCTGCAATCATCTGCAAATTTACTCAGCCAGACACCCTCAACATTGGCTTTGACTGCAGAGAAATAGATGCCAAAAAGGATTCATCCCAGGATTGATCCTTGAGGGATTCAACTTGTAACCAGCCTCTTTGTAGAGGTGGACTCCCCAATTAAAATTTTCTGGGTACTGACTATAAACCAGCTGGCTACCCTCTGGGTGACATAAGGGTTTATACTTAACCACTTGAATCTCTCTACAATGCCTGAGTGGGTTATTGTGTCAAATGCCTTGGCCAGGTTGAGGTGGGCAGTGTGAATCATTTTGCCCATGGTTTGTCTATGGTTAATTAGGCATGACCTGCCCTTGATGAAACCAAACTGGGTTGGGTCCAGTGTTTGGAGGTTTCCTATGACATTATCACTCATTTCCATGATAATTCTTCCCATGTTTATGAATATGTGATTAGTTAGACTTATGGGTTTGTAGTTTCCAGGGTCTGTAGATGAAACACCCCTGTGTAGAGGGATGACTATTGCTGTTCTCCATTTGTGAGGCACAAAGTCTGTTTGGTGGCTACAATTCGACAATTCTAGAAGGCCTGATAGGTCATGTTTCATGAGATTTAGAAGGCATCCTGGGATATTGTCTGGGCCCATCAAGACAGTGTTGTTGGCTTTAGAGAGAGCATTGAGGACCTGTTCCCTAGTGATAGTGGTTGTGGTGGGGGTTACATTTAATGATATTTCCTGAGGGGATGTTGAGGGGGAGAGGGGGGTAAAGTTAGAACTGAATTTTGTCTGCCAGTAGGTTTACTATATCTACTATATCTACTGGCTCAGTATAGGTGGGTCCATTAACAATACACACAACTGTACATTACCTTTGAGGTTGTGGACATAGCCAAAGCATGCCTTGTTGTTACTCTTGGTATGGGAGGTCAGATTTACCTCAAGTTTGGCAGACTTTATTTGTCCACTGAGTTGTTTATTTAGTTTGATGAGAATGATTTTATCCTGCTGAGTGCTATGCCTCCGAGTTATTCCATGATTTTCTTCCTTCTGTTATACAGCCTATTGATGTTGTGATTCCACCAGGGTGACTTGTTTTTTGAGTTAGTTCTGTACTTCTTTCTGATGGATACAGCTGCCTCTATACAGCTATTAACATGTTTGTACAAGGTTTCATTGAAGAGTTGTGTATAGTCAGCAGTGTTCTCAGGGTGTATAGGGGCTTAAAGTTTTGTCAGGTTATCACTTAATAGTAGAAGGTTAACCTTTGAGAAGTTCCTGAACATTCTATAATTAGCTGTGGTTCTGATTTTATTTTTACTTCAAAGGAGTCCATTTTGTAGTCTGGCTTTACCAGAGAAGACATTACACTAGGGGTTGCACATCACTGTCCCATATTAGTGAGGACCAGATCCAGTATGTCTGAGCTCCTGGTCAGCATAATGACAATCTGGTCCAGGGAGTTTGTGTTCACAAAATCCAAGAATCTCTGTGCCTGCGCATTTTGTTTCATATGTAATTCCCTGTTAATACTGGGGTAATTAAATTTGCCCATGAATATGGTATTGAGATTGTGAGTATTTCCAATAAGCTTAAATAGATGCTATGTGTTTTCTGGGTCACAGAGGGGGGACATATAGCTTGCAAGGAAGTGGTATGGGATTTTACCTATGGTGATTTGAATGTGGAGAAGCTCAGCTGCATTGTCCTGTTTGACCAGCCTTGAGGTATATTTATTTTTGATGTAAATAGAGATACCTCCACCTGTAGTCCCTGCCTGTGAAGTAGCTAGCCTAAATGTGTGGAAGGCATTATAACCTTGCAGTGTTGGTGTGCTCCCTGCAGCTTTAAACCATGTCTTGGTGACTGCACAGACATCAGAATTCTCAAGGGTAAAGAGAGTTTCTAGGGAGTGGAGTTTCTTGTTTAGACTCATAGCATTGAGCAGTAGGATTGGTCCTGGGTCTTCTCCTGTTTGGCATCTACTTCTCAGAAGTCCAGGCCAACACAAAGGGACTCTGGCTGACAAAGTTCACAGATGACTGCAAACTGGGAGCCATTATTAACTCCCCAAGTGATGTAGACATCCTACAGAAAGGCCTCACTAAGACCAATGACTGGTGTCGAAACCATGGTCTTAGGCAGAATGCCCAAAAATGCGTCATCAACCCCTTTGGTAAAAACTCAGTTCCCACTAATTACCACATCAATAGGAGCCCACTGAACATTGAAGGTGTCATAAGAGATATGGGGACACAGGTTGACAGCAACATCTCCTTTGACCACTACATTGCCACTGTGGTCAGAAAGTCCTTCTATGTGGCACATCTCTTTATCAAGGGTTTTGCATCAAGGAAGAAAGAGATCATCGTCTCTCTCTACTCTTCCCTCATTAGACCAGTCATGGAATATAATGCTCCCTTAAGCATGTACTTCACTAGACACCTGCAACAGCTGGACAGGCCACAGAAGTACCACACAAAGATTATCCTAGGCATTAAACACATGTCCTACACAGACAGACTAAAAAAACTCCAGCTATTCTCTGTCTCATATCGCCTACTCAGAGGTGATCTCTGCGTGAATTACAAAGCCATGTCTGACCCAGCTCTGTTAGAAATGCTACATTTAAAGAAATCCAAATCCCTCCACACCACACGCTGCTGAGACCTCGACCTCATTACCAAAATCAACAGAACATGCTGGAGGGAGAGGTACCTCACCCAGAGACTGCCCGTGCTCTGGAATAGACTTCCCATACATGTCAAGCAGAGCACCTCACTGTCCCTCTTCAAGAGAAATCTTGATGAGTGGATGGGTAATAGAAAGTTCACCCTGGAGATCACTCCAGTGGCTCTACTTGATAGAGGCACTGGGAACTAACTTCGGGCAGCACGATGCCAGGGCACTTCTATGGACTAGGCTTGTAAAGGCTCCAGGGCCATTAGTCCTGTATACATCTATGACCCTATGAACCTATGAACACCTTTAGATTTTATTGGTTTTGATTTGCTATGTCAGATGTGAATTCAGTTTGGCATTGCCTAAAAGAGGCTAGGTCTTCCTCCACCCTTTCTCTTTCTTTTTTATTTTTTGGGGAGTTTTAATTTTGCTGAAAAATAAATGACTAACAGCACAGAGGGGTACACTGACCACTGCGGCTCAGCCCACCATACCTCCACAGATGGCAGCACAGACACCCAGCACTTCAGGTTCACAACCTGCCAGAGTTGCCTCCACAACCCCTGCCCTATCTGCTCCACCAGCATCATGTAGCTCCGCCTCAACTGCAGGTGTAGTGATACCCTCTAGGAGCAGTAATCATGGAGGTGGTGATGCTGTCATCCCCCATGTGTGTGTAACATCTGTTGTTGCTTCCACTTCCTCTGAGGAGAACACATTTACATGTTTACACAGCTCCATTATTCCACTTTTTGACTGAAACATCATTTCTGAAACATACTGATGAGGTTATCTTGACAAAAGTACAGTCTCTCCCCCCTTAAGTGTCAAACTTCTCCTGTGGTGCTCGTGGTTAATGCAGTGCTTTCTCTATTGTGTTACTAAATAGGTATGAGATTCAGTGCTTAATATGGGAAAGTTATGTGTGTGTGATTGGGACGACTGAGGGTGCTTACAGTTAGATGCGCATATGCTCAATACTCTTCTATGCTGATTAAATATTTTAAACTGCTAGATGACTGCATCACCCCCTAATCCTACATTTCACAACCCACAACTTCTTTGCAACACAAGTGTGCATTAGGAATACTGTTTGTACTTATTGAGTACAATTTTCTATACAGTAGTTAGATAGACTATTGCTTTTTTTTAGGCCATACTATGTCCACAACTGTATGCATTCATGCTTCTAATAGGGGGTCTCATAGTCTGAAAAAATATCTAATTCATATTTTAGAGGGATAGTGATTCAATCATTTGTTAAGGGAGGCCATTCCCACTTTTCAAATGACAGATGTTTTTTTGGGGCAGCAATAAGACACATGACTAAAAAATTCTATTCTCTGGCTATACCCCTGGTGTAAACTGATGAGGTCATTCTTTCAAAAGTTAACTCTCACACTTTTAAATGACAGACGTCTCCTGTGGTGTTTGCATTTCTTGCACTATTCTCTAGAATGCATAATAGATACATAGGAGGTTTGAATACAGTGGTGCTTAACTTCCACAAGTGTGTGTGTGTGTGTGTGTGTGTGTGTGTGTGTGTGTGTGTGTGTGTGTGTGTGTGTGTGTGTGTGTGTGTGTGTGTGTGTGTGTGTGCGACTGCAAATTAATTCAGGATTGTTTTGCATACATTTACAGTTGCAACTTTTACAACTCCAGATTGCTCTAAAGGTAATTTACCAGACACATCTCCTTGGCTGATGTCATCCCTTCATAGATGCTGTATGCTTCATGTGTTCTTAGTATTCTCCTGTGGCACTGGCTGTTGAGAATGTGTTGTATAGATGGTGTATGTGGATCGATAAGTGGTTTGAGTCCGACACTGCTTGCATAGTCTGACTGTGATTCCTGGTATATACTGTTGGCCACCTTACAACCACCTTTATGCACACTTCTACTTAATAGGTGGATTTAGAGTGGCACACTGTTACACTAGCAAATCCTAACATCCACAGGGAAAATAACTATTTGGTCATACAATGATTGTATAATGTTACCATAACTGCAGTATCTCACCTTTGGAGTGCAAATTCTCCTGTGTTGCATGACTTTGATACTGTGCTTTGTATACTGTGTAACTAAATAGGTAGGATTTCAGAGGCCAGCTGTGAGTGTGTCTTTCAACCTCATACTGTGTAAAATACTCTTTATAGTGGTGCAGCGGTTAATGCTGTCGCCTCACAGCAAGAGGTTCTCCGGTTCAATTCTCAGCTGGGGTGCCTTCTGTGTGGAGTTTGCATGTTCTCCCTGCATTTGCGTGGGTTTCCTCTGGGTACTCCGGTTTACTCCCACATTCTAAAAACATGCTTCTGGAGCATTTCTCCCTGGGCCTCTGCTGAAAACAGGATCTGTGGAACCTAGTCGGACATTCCCGGTCAACAAATGTTAAATAAATAAATAAATAAAATATACAAATATATATATATATATATATATATATATATATATATATATATAATATATATATATATATATATATATAAAAATATATATATATATATATATATATATATACATATATATATATATATATATATATATATATATATATATAAATATATATATATATATAAATATATATGATGTGCAGCTGTACAGTGTTACTCTGGATTTCAACCACTTTTAGCATAAATATCCAGCTAATACACACTGGCGATGCCATCCATTGAAATGTACACTGTCCCATTTCTACTTTAAAATGTCCTGTAGTGCTTGCAATTCAGGCATTAATGTTTAGGTTGTGAGTTTGAGTAATTAGTCCAAATCCAGCCATTATTGCTCAAACTACATTGTGTTAGTCTTGTTGTGACTGCCCATGTCTCTAACACTATTGTCAAACAGATTTGCTGTGTACGCAAATAGATGTTGATTCCTCTTACAAAACTCTATGATAATTTCTCACATACAATGCTTTTATTCAGAGTAATAATGATATGTGATCACATTTTCCTTATGTAACATATGTAGAAAGCATTATCCTCTGGCACGAGAGACGGAGACAACATTCTTTAACCTGTTGACTTAGTATAACAATTATAGGTACACATATCCCTTGCAGCATAACTTGAATACCTTCACATACCAACACATTTCACAATTGTAGTGACACTTCTACCATGGGGCATCATCCTGTACAATATCATGTATTTTCTGTTTTCAAATACTGATTTGTTTGACATCCACATTCAGTGCTTGTTAGCACTCTTGTGTCTTATACTGTATTGCATGAATGGTATCCAGCACAGTTACAATGTGTCTATTTACAGTGTAAGGGGCCTCTACCATCCCACCACAGTTACAATGTGTCCATTTGCAGTGTAAGAGGTCTCTCCCACTCACCACAGTTACAATGTGTCCATTTACAGTGTAAGAGGTCTCTTCCACCCACTACAGTTACAATGTGTCCATTTACGGTGTAAGAGGCCTCCACCATTCCTTTTATCTGAAAGAGATTGTTTACAATGAATACAGCTAATGTAATAAGTTAGCATAGGTGGATTATCACAGTTATGTTAAGACTTCTACTGTGATATGTGGTTCATCCACATGTCATTAGTTGGTACAGTCTCATAGCTTTCTGTTCAATTACTGAAAGATCAACATTATATGAATGTACTGATGTTATGTGTGTGTAATATACAAGGGAAATAACTTCCTTGTCAAAGAAGCATTGATACTGTATTACTCACTGTTGTGTGGGCAGTGACATGTGTATCTCTTTTCCTGCATTTTGGCTAAATTTTATTCTTCATATTATATTCAGAACTCCTTTCTCAGTGCATGCATTCCATTCAGTTATTTGTGACAGCCTCCATTGTTATCTGATGTGGCACACACACACATACATACACACTGTCAGTGCAGAGGTCTGGAGACAGCCTAGTATAACAGGCAGGGGTTTGAATCTGGTAAAATCTACCTGTAAGACAGCAGTGGTTTAAATACCAACAACAATTATGGCATAGTCAGGGGGGCCACCTTTTTCAGGCCTTGTTCTATAAATTAGAGAGTCCATAGCCCTTATGACAGGAAAGTGCCATAAGCCCTTTGAGGATGTTCTTCATGACATGTCTGATATGCATGTTTCTTTGGCATCTATGATTGTTATGCATCTTTCTGATATTTATTCTGATGTGTTCAAAATTGATATGCTGCAAATGTTTATTATGTCATTCTCACATTATGCTTGTAATGCATGTTTTCATCCAGACATTTCTTTATTACTGCAATTATTTTCATCGCATAAAACAGGTTAGTTGCAGATGATGGACTCCATAAAAGTTTCTTACCATATGGCATGCTGCCAGACCATCAGAAACTGTTGAAATCATGACATCATGCAATTTGTGTTATAATTTTTCATTTATGTATGCTGTGTGCTGGTGCTGTTACATTACCATTTAAAATTCATATGAATATACAACACTTGCTTGTCTATTACATGTTTGCAGGTGAAAACCCCCTTTCCTATGGGTGCCACTGAAATTTCTTTGAAAAAACATGTACTTTTCCGATGTACCTGACATTAGAGCTTTAAGGTCCATTTGTTCTTTTGTATACATGCTGAGGTGGTGAATACACCAGTAGTGTCGGCTTGCATACATAAATAATCTATATATACATCTCATATGCAATAGCTGCGGTCTGTACAGTCATCTTATAATGCATCTTCTGTCCTTGCTAACTGTTATCTCAGCATTTTATTAACGTATATCATATTTTCACTACCGTTTGTTACAATGTAGACATATCCCTTTCACATCCGATGTGAGCATGTTCATTTTTATTTATGTGCAGAAGTTTGGTATCATCATTAACATTAATTATCATCACATCAATATTACAAGATTTATGTCAGAAATGCTTCTTTCACACTTTAGCACATTTGCCTGCAGAATATGAGAAGAGTTTACTCACTTCCCCTCCCACATTAATTAATTATGCATTAAAAATACTTATATTTGTGTATAATTCTCTCGTTTCACTTCCCCTCCTTCAGTATTCTTTCACAATACCCGACCTTCATATTTATGGGCTATAGCGCTTGTTCGTATGTCAGGTTTGCCTATAAGCAAGCAACTTTGTTTACATTCTGTGCTCCTGCTTGAAAACACCTTTTAGTGGCTGTGAAGACTACTCTTCGCCATGAAAAGGTGTTTACAAATGTGTACGCACAATGAGCATCATGCATATTCGATCAGCGCTGCTGCTGATCTCGCTAACATGCTTACATAGTGTAGGTTTAGCACGGCACCTGCACAATTGTTAATGAATCCCAGAGAATGTTTGCAAACATAAAGTTTATTTATTCATTATGCATAAAAGAATCACAATACAGTGTAGACGGACATTAAATTATCTAAAAAAACGACATAATTTACTATTCAACTATATTTTGGCCTGTTTAATAAAAATAGGAAAAAAGCAGATTTCATATTGAAAAAACAGACAAAATTAAAATGTACATATTTCTAATAATATGCATTTCACTGAAAGCACCTTAACTCATTAACACATACCATAAAAAGCATTTTAACTTAACACCTACCAGCAGTCAGTTAATTGTCACATTTTTGTTTACCAGAAGCTAGATCACAATTGCTTAAGGCTGTGAGTCACAAAGGAGATGTATGAAAATCTTTTTTAGATGAACAAGAAAAGCATTTTCTGCACTTCTTGTTAAGAAGTAATTTCTCACACCTAATATGGTTAACCGTGATACTAAATACCATAAATTCAGTAGAATGGATATGTCAGAGTGAAACAGAAGTACTGTTTGTAATCAACCCTTCAAGCATAATTAGTTTGAATGTGATAGAGCAGCTCACACAGTTACTTCTGTATGTGTGATTAACATCACGGTACAGTTAGTAATGTCCATGTTAATGAGTTATCTGCATTGCACAGTTATGTGTGGATGTCTGTGTGTGTATCATACATCTCAGCTGCAGGAATTCAAAGAATGTTCAGATTTTTGTCTTATATGTTTAGCCTGCTCCTAATAAAATTTACAGTTTTCTGGAAAACAATTGAGGACTGGACTCACCAAGTAATGCCTGACCTCTGAGTTTCAAACTCTATATCCTTCAGAAAATGCATGCCACTGCAAAACCTTTTATTCTAAGAAAAACTTTCTTAAGTTTACGAGAGCAATATTTGTGCTAGGAGGTTGACATGTATTGGTGTGTGTGTGTGTGTGTGTGTGTGTGTGTGTGTGCATGTGTGCATATGGGAATAAGCTGCCTCTGGCAACATAAATTGGCTTCTATTTGTAAGAAACAGAGATATGTGGACTTTAAGGTCTTGGGAATCTGGAGAGGGAGTTTTAAGACAGCTATGACAGGAAAGAAAAGGCAACATGTACAGTCTTGAGGACAACTGAAACCATGTTTGGGATGCTGCTGCGAGTGCAGTGGAGCTATTTATAAAAAGAACACCGCTTCTTGACAGTTTGCTAAAACTGTTGAACTGGATGATAAAAGTTTTATACAAGCTGACTGCACTGCAATGAATTGCATCTGTGAGAAAGTATTCATATCATTAGTGCAACTCAACATTTTTGTACTCTGCAAACTGTATAAAAAGGAGATTATTTTTGTTATCCTTCTTAAAAACTGTGTTTAAAAATGATGCCATATATATATAAATATATATATATATATATATATATATATATATATATATATATATATATATATATATATATGGTATTACAGTACCAGAAAACAGTTCTTAACAGTTCTTCAGGTTTGAAAGTGGTTTATTTACATGAAACAATGAAATATTCCACTTTTTGCCAGGATGTGGGGAATAACAAAAACAGAAATTTTTTTTCATTTATTTTGATTTTTTGCAGTTTTCCTTTAATGCATGAGGCTCTACCCAACAGTGCTTCAGAAAAAAAGCAACACAAAAACGTTCAGTCTCTTTTTTTCTGATAAGCGGGTGTTTAAAATAACTCTGCTGATTATTCATGCAGCTTGGACAATCCACAACAAACAGTACTGGCAAAGATTTTCTCTAACCAGTACATGTCGGTACTTTTAACCATTTACAAGTGTTTCAGCAGCATAACAGCTTTCAGTCATTTTAGTTCAAAGGACACTCTGCACACTTCTCCTTATAGGGACACGTTCTGACTACCTTATAGCTACCTGTGAAATGCACTCAGCTTCATCTTTTACCTCAGCAACATTAGTGGGTCTGATAACATTTCCAATATCAGCTGATTCTCAGTACCTTCTTGCCTTTTCCTGCTTCCTACATACTCCCTATTAAAGGGTAACCCCCACCTAAACTACAGCAGGTAAGATATTGTCCATGGCTTAGTAGTGATTTTAGTGATTTATATATATATATATATATATATATATATACATATATATATATGTGTGTGTGTGTGTGTGTGTGTGTGTGTGTGTGTGTGTGTGTGTGTGTGTACATAGAGGGAGAGAAAGGTGTGTGTGTGTGTGTGTGTGTGTGTGTGTGTGTGTGTGTGTGTGTGTGTGTGTGTGTGTGTGTGTGTGTATGTGTGTGTGTGTGTAGCGTGAGAGGGAGAGAGACAAAATTTTTAAACATTAGTGACAAATGTATAGACCCTTTTGATTCAGCGAAATGAGATTCAGAATGGAATCACCAAATTCTGAAGCTTCTTAGAGTTTTGCAGATTAAGAACAGAGTTTTATTACAAGTGAGTGAAGCACTGTTTAATGAAGGAGTAGATTTTATTTTAGAGTTATTTTGTACAGCCCTTTAGTGTTTAGAGATAGTGCTGCTCTAGTGAGCTGGTATTTAAATCCTGGAAGACCTTCCCTGATATTCTTTGTTTTATTTTATTTTATTAGTTTTTATAGGTGGTACCATATAACTCTATAACATTTTTGTTTGGTATTGTTTGGATTGCCATTCAAAAGCCACTGAAGGGTCAGGGGTCACTTTTGTCCTTTCTCTGTAAAAGCCACATATCATGACTAGAATGTCACATGCAGCAATGCATGTTCACCGCCTGACTGTATAACGATGTTTTTTGTCTTTGTGTATGTCTGGTGTGTCTGTTATTGTCAGCTTAAGGTTACAACTTTAAATGTAGAATGCCCTGTAAGCCTTAATGAAATATCTATGTAACTGAAAATTAGTGAGAGATGGCTGTGTGTAGTTTTAAGTAGAGTCATTACTTTGAATTATGCATAACTAATGCACACTTACAGTGTGTTCTTAATAGATTAATGAGTGCAGGGTTAATCGAGATGCCCTTTCAATGTTAGAAGCTTTCTTTATTGTGTTTATGCTTCTCATGTACTGAACTCCAGGTAGGTATTTAACTGCCATCAATTCTTAATACCAATTAGACACGGAGGAAGGTGTGAATGTCCTCACAAACATGGATGAACATTGCATCCTCCCTAGTGTAATGTCCTCGCCAGTCAGGTCAGACCATAAAGCGGTCTCCTCTGAAGTAAAGGTAAAATTAGGGACACTGGATGACCCTGGAACTTTTAGGAATTATTTTATGGCAAACTTCCTGCTACTTTGCAACACCCTAGCAAAATTTCATTCCCTGCCAAACCCTGAGAACATTGCTGCCTATGTGGAACTGTTCAAAGAAACCCTTTATGATCATATTAACAGCTGCATATAGACAACTGTACCTACCTGGATTAAGCACAAGATCAACTCAAACAACAAGCTGCTCTGGTAGAATCCCAACATCAATAGGTTGTATATCAAAAGGAAGAAATTAATAGCAAAAAAATAGTAGGTACAATACCTAACAAGGTAAAAAATCCCTCGTCAACTTAAACAAGCAACCCAGGGGGTTAGAAAAGTCTACCAAAGCCAAATCTGAGTTAAATTTAGCTTTACAAAGCTTTCTTCAGTCAGTTACCTCAAAAGCAATACATACCAGTGTACTTAATTAATTGTAAATAGTGCCACATATGAGGATCCAGAAAACAGAGCAAACCTCCTGGATGACAAATTTAGCTTCAGTTTTATCCCCTCTTTCTGCCATCTGCCCTTCAGGGAATACCCACATCTATAACTTCCCTAAATATTACTAGAGAGTAGGTGCTTTCCAAGGCCAAGAACACTGTACCGATGGGTCCTGATAATAGCCCAGGATGCCTCATTGCACGAAACATGAGCTATCAGGACCACTGAAAACACTGTTTCACCACAGCCCTCAAACAGACTTCATGCCAAATGAATGGATGACTGCAACAGTTATCCCTCTGCATCCACTGACCTAGGGAATTATTGACCCATAAGCTTGACTAGCTTGCTATGCAAACCTATGGACAAAATAATCATGGATATCTTAAATGATGACATACATAACCTACAAACTTCTTCTTCTTCTTTCAGCTTTTCCCGGTTAGGGGTCGCCACAGCAGATTACCTGTCCGCTCATGATTGGCAGTGGAGTTTTACGGTGTCGAGTTGCCAGCCCAGCACCCAACCTTCCACAGAAAGCACACACATGCACACACTCACACCTAGGGCCAATTTAGAGTATCCAATCCACCTAAAGCATGTCTTTGGGATGTGGGAGGAAACCGGAGCACCCGGAGGAAACCCACACGACCACAGGGAGGACATGCAGACTCCGCACAGAAGACAACCCAGCCGAGGATCAAACTGGAGAACCTCTTGCTGCAAGGTGACAACGCTAACCACTGCACAACCGTGGCCACCCATACATAATCTACAAACATTGGACACAAATCAGTTAAGGTTTGTCAAGGGAAGGTCTTATCCACTCACCTTGGTAGACTTTGGACTCACCAAAGCAATGGATGAGGGAAAAATTGCACATACTGCCTACCTTGACCCAGCCAATACATTTGACACAATACTCCACTAGGACATTGCAGAAAAGCTCACTAAACTAGGTATAACCCCCCTACATTAATCATTGGATAGCCATCTGGGTTATAGACAGGACCCATGAGGTTAGAATAGAGGAGTTTTCTCCAAATAAAAGGTCAGTTAGTAGTTGGGGACCTCATTGCTAAGTTCTGGGACCACTTCTGAGGTCAAGACTAATGTCAAGGACACCTTGCTGACCACATTTGCAGATGCTTGCAAATTGGGTGCAGTCAGTGAATTCCCCCCCAAGACATAAATATCCTCCAAGAAGGCCTAACACAGACCAATAAATAGTGCCACAGTGATGGTTTAAAACTAAGTGCCAAAAAGTGCATCAAAGTATATTTTGGAAAGGTGGACACCACAGGAAATTACTATAATGACAATACACTTCTGAGAGTAGATGCTAAAGTCAGAGATTTGGGAATACATGTAGACAGTGATCTGGCATTTGTTCATCATGTTCCTACTCTAGTGAGGAACTCATTCTGTATTACACAACTTACAAGCAAGGCTACAGCATCTAGATTCAAACATGCCATCATTCCATTGTACTGTGCTCTCATAAGACCAATCATTGAGTACAGTACCCCTTTAGTAGGTACCTGGCTGGCCATATACAACAACTGGAGTGTCCTTAGAGGTTCCCCACAAAAACAATACATGGTGTGGAAAAAAAGTCCTACATGGACCACCTTAAAGCCTTGTCCTTATACATGGACTCCTTCAGGCTACAGAGAGGTGACCTATGCCTGGCTTGCACTGCATTCTCCAATCCAGCCTTAACATACCTGTTGCAAATCTGTAAAACAAATAACATCAGTACAACTTGATCTAGGGGTCTTAACCTTGCCTGCAACATAAAAGACATGCCAGAGGGACAGGTTTATGTCCCAGAAGCTTCCCCTTATCTGGAACAGGCTTCTCATCCATGTGAAGCAGAGCTCATCCTTAACACTTATTCGAGTGAAACATGGATCAATGGATGGGGAACAATCAATAACCCCTGGTGTGGCAGCTGTGTCTCAGTTAGACAGAGAAAGCTTGTAAATGTTTGGCCACCCATGCCCAAGTATATATACTCCCACAAAACCCTTAGGAATCAAATTTTATTGGAAAGCATGACTATTTTTTTCTTATAAATTAAGAGTAGTATAGTCCATCAAGCATGAGTCTTGGGGATACTCCTTGAAATCATAACTGGGAAAAGAATTCTATAAAGCTATATCAGACAATCTATATAAATGAGGACATGGTTAAGCTAATGGTAACAAGTGGAAATCAGAGAAGATGAGCTTTAGACTTTAGGAGCAGAAAATACAGGGAGTAGGGTTTTTTACCGAAGTCACTGTCAAATCTGAATAAGGCTATATAAACAGCACTAATCATATGTTTTATTTTACTTGCCTCCACTGCTTGATAGTTATCAACCCCCTTCCAGGCAATTTGCCCATTTATTTCCCCTTCACCAGGTGTGAGGAGGGATGAAACCATTACTTAGCCATCAGAGGTGGTTTGGGATTTTTTTAAATTCTATCCTATCCCAGTGCACCCTCCCAGAGAAATCTCATATTAGTAAATTATATAATTTAATAAAATAATGAAAAGTTGTAAGATAACTTCTTCCAGACTATAAACCCAGAATAAACAAATGTGTAGAAACACAGACTGGCTGGAGAATAAATTTGTTTTACTTCAAATGAATAATACAACCATAAAATACGAACATCCAAATAATAAACATCCAAGTCAAGTAAGCACTTTCATTTGGCGGTTGCCAAACTTTTTCAAACAAGTAAAAACATCACTTCCTGTTGACTAAATACACTAATTTGGTGATGTAATACAAGCTTTGCACTTAGTTATTTAAAGAAACAAGCTGTTACCTGAAAGAATATAGCAAGAAAATATATAACAAGAACGTTACATCCTATGAATCACCTGGTAACATCTAGTAGCCATAAAATACACAGTAGCTACAGTGAAACATGTGCTACTGTTTATTATACCATGACCCCCCCAAAACGTGCACGCTGATTGGCCAGCATGCACATTGTAAATCGAGTTATACTAATGGAAAAAGGTCCGGTCGCCCGGACTTTTTTCCATTAGTATAACTCTACTTTTAAAACACTGTCTCGCTATGTTAAATGGGTTTAACATAGCGAGACAGCTTTAAAATAAGCAACAGAGATCTCCGTTGCTTATTTTAAAGCTGTCTCGCTATGCTAAACCCATTTAACATAGTGAGACAGGTTTTAAAAAAAAAGCAATGGAGAAAGCAAGATCTCCGTTGCATTTTTTACTGTTTCGCTATGTTAAATGGGTTTAACATAGCGAGACAGTTTTAAAATAAGCAACGGACATCTCCGTTGCTTATTTTAAAACTGTCTCGCTATGTTAAACCCATTTAATATAGCAAAAACAGTAAAAAAAAGCAATGGAGATCTTGCTTTCTCCGTTGCTTTTGCCCACAGCTCTGATGTACTGTGCAGGCGCGCAGTACATCAGAACTGCTGCGGATGCCAGACATCTGCGGAAGGGCAGTAAACAGGCATTATACTATGCCATTATTTAAGAAAAGTAATAGTTTCTTTTCTTAAATAATGTCATGGTATAATAGCAATAACCCACTTCTGGGTGTGGGTAATGCTGTATTTACCCACGGTTGGCTTTGTTTGGTCCCTCGGGCTTTGCCCTCGGGACCAAACCACGCCAACCGTGGGTAAATCCAGCATTACCCACACCCAGGCGTGGGTTATTGCTATAATATGCTACTGTTTAATGTAAGCCCAACCTTCAACATCATTCCTAAATAAACATGTGAACAAGTAGTTCATGTGTATTCAGTGAAACATAATAAATGTTAGAAAGTAATTAAAAATAATTAAAATGATTGCAACAAAAATACTAAATTTGTATAGAGCGCTCCATTAATATTCATGAAGAACGCTCCATTTGTATTCGTTAAAAAACACTGGATTTTCATTGCGAAGCGAGTATTTCATTCATAGAAAACAAGTGTTTCATTCATGAAAAGCAAGTTTTTCATTCATAAGAACTTATGACATGAAATGTCAAAAAACTCTCTGTGTGTATATCTTAATCAACCTTTTGTCAATATGTAAATATCATCAGTTCTGTATATATCATATCGCTTACAAAAAAAACATGCAAATAACGTGCTCGTTCCTATTAATATTACAAAGGAAATATTTTTTAATATATACATAGAAGAACATAAGAATCTACTTACTGCACATTGCACTTTAATATTAAACAAATAAGTTTTTAAATACTTGCATTTAGATTGCAAAGAGTTACAAGAATAGTTGTGATATTCAGTATTAAGTTAGATTTTGTGTGAACAGGTTTATTTATGTTATAAACATTACACACATTATTTATTTTACACCTTCATTCCTGTTGGTTGATGGTCGTTTTCCCTTATATATTATCCGTATAGTCTTTACAAGTAGTGTGTGTGCGTGTGCGTGTGTGTGTGTGTGTGTGTGTGTGTGTGTGTGTGTGTGTGTGTGTGTGTGTGTGTGTGTGTGTGTGTGTGTGTGTGTGTGTGTGTGTGTGTGTGTGTGTGTGTGTGTGTGTGTGTGTGTGTGTGTGTGTCTGATTCTGTATATTAGTATTTATCAGTTTTTTCATACATCTATATGTTTATATGGGTTTAGTCTATTTGACTGAATGGACATAAGATCAAACTCTGTTTGGTTGATAGAAACAGATGGTTGACGTGTTTGAAATCTACAATCTCCAGGAAAGGAAATACGCCATTTCCCTAGGTGTTCTAAACATTCAGTGGAAATATATATAATTTACAGCAAGTGAGGGGATGCAGAAGGTATGGCTGCTCCAAGGTTCATCTTTTGACCATGCACAGTGGTTGTTGACTTTCCATTTTTCAATGTTTTGTCATTGACATTATGGACATCGATCTTGTGTCAGTTCAATTAAATGGATTACATCCTTCTGTCTTTATCTATCTATCCATCTATCTATATATACATGTTTTATATTATCATGTTTGAAAAGAAGTAATAGTGGATAATAAAGTGGACCATTTGCCTGGTCAACAAATGATATGTAATAATTGTTGTCATCTTTGAGTAAAGCCTTCCTTAATTCTAAGTTGGGGCAGAGAGAAAAAATCCAACTATGGGAAATAATGCTCTGTATTTGCTTTAGCACCTGGATAACGATTTTACGACTATCATAAACAAACTAGCTTCAGACTTGCCATGAATACATAGCTGGATATTCAATGATTCAATGATTGTTTGAAGCTTAATGCATCCAGGATTGGAGCTACTCAGATTTCCGCCACCATTTACAATTCATCCACTCCACATTTGTCCAGCGTTACCATCTACAGTGATGACGAGCTGTGATTCATGTCCAAAGTGCATAATTTAGAGGTAATGTGTGATGCTCAGCAACCCTTAATGACCAAGCCTGTGACATCATCATGTCCTCTTGCTTTTATTTGAGAAATACCTTCCTGATGAAGCATATTATTCTATCAGCAGTCCCTCCATTGAGAGTATATGCTTTGGCCTCCTCCTGGATGGACTACAGCAATGTGCTATAGTAGGTCTTTCAGACTCGATTAGACCAATTATATATATATATATATATATATATATATATATATATATATATATATATATATATATATATGTGTGTGTGTGTGTGTGTGTGTG